>NW_022985078.1:600101-701702 GCF_010015585.1 Eremomyces bilateralis CBS 781.70
CAGCGCACAATCACCGCAGTCCAATCCATCCCCCACCGCACAGTCACCTCAGTCCAATCCAAGCATTGCACTGATAACGGCAACAACCCCTGCCCCCAGCCCCATTGGTTCCACCCCGCCGATGAATCCATGTATCCCCCAAGTCATGTAAGGAGATGGGAGATCACGCTTGTGGCCCATTCTTCCGGAAGTCGAGATGGAAAATCACACGAATTTCACCCCCGACTGATTTACGAACTCACCCCGAATGGTTTCCTTCTTTGCAACTAGGGTTGGTCGTCGGTATTTCCGCGCCAACCAGAACATCCCCTGTAATGTAGAATAGATACTCCCCAAGGCATTGAAATACTGTTCCCCGCATTTGTCAAGCAAGCGCCATTACAAAGTACCTACCTCCAGCAGAGACGTTTCTGGAGACGGGTCTGCCTACATCAGCTGGTTGTCGCCTCAGCTATCGCAAACAAATAAAAGCCTAATAAATCAACAAAAAGTATCCAAAACACTCCTATTCCAGTGACGTCACAGACGTTCAAGTGCCCCAGAATCTGCGCTTGGCCAAGAGTGAGCACCAAAAGTGAGGGCCGTTCTTACGGAGAGCGTCATGTAGACTTGGTATTATTTTTCTCCCTAAGAGCGGATGGTCATTTATCGAGAACTCGATTCATCTTGGTCGAGCGGAGGGTGGAATACTCTGGGGGGTATGTGGCTTGACCCGCGAAAGTTCAGTTAAATAGCCGGAATGGCGCAGTGGTAACGCGTTTGGCTTGTACTCTACCGAGACGGAGACCAAAAGACCCCTGGTTCAATCCCAGGTTTCGGCATTTCTTTTTATCTAAATTAATAGACAGCATCGAAAAAACAGTGTCTCCGCTCAGATACTGAATTTTTTGCACCCTACTCTGTAGAGGGCGATGACGGGAAGGAGTTCATGGATCGAATCACGTGAAATGCCTCGCCGCCGTCGTCATCACCATCATTCCAGCTTTCACCTTGTCGCTTCTCATTTATTTGTTTCCCATCAATCTCTCCCATAGCTTGCTTAACTTCTGGCAGCAAATGTTTTTGCTTTTAGCTATTTGTTACTGGCCATATGACCGCCCAGGCCGAAAACTCAGCGTATCCACTCACCATACATAGAGTTATCGCCTATCGGACCTGGTTCAATCCTCCAATCTCGGTGTCTGCTACTAGATTCCAGACCGGTCTCCAGGGATCAACATCATTGATAGCTTAACTTCCTTTTCCGCGTCCCCTGCCTCCATCTTCTCGCATTCAGTCATTCTCCCCCGAAAGAAGTCCCTCATACTGTGGTGAAGAGGATTATCTACCCCGACTGATGCGGATTAGATTTGGATCTTCGAGATCGAGAGCATCCAGGGGCCGAGAACAAATAAGGATCTCTTCTTCATTGCTCGATACTCCGAAGCAAGCAAACGCAACTGTGTAATATCTAGTCTACCACCCTCGATCTTCTAGCAAAATCTTCTTCCTAGTCAGACCTAGCGATCTGTCTTCGTATTTCGTATATCAAGAGTCGCTGTCGAGTCACGATGATTGATTCTATATGTTTCCACACCTTCGCCCTTCCGTGAGTACGCTGATCGGTTAGGGCCCTTTTCGGATGGATCCTCTGCCACAATCTGATGCCCCAGCGCCAGGGATAGAGAACTAATAAATAAGAGCAAAACGCCAGAGCCCAGAGTGGCCATGGTTTCTCAGATTTCAGACTTGAGACTTCAGTGCAGAGTTCCAGAATCCAGCAGTAGTGTCAGCGACCCCTACCACCAGTTTGCCTTTACTCGCGCCCCACGCCCATTACATCAATCTTGATAAGACCTCACAATCTATCCTGTGTCCTCACATATGCTGCCTCTGAATGTTCTATCGACTGCACTTTATCGCGTCTTCGGTCCGAAAGTAATACCCACTACATGGTTTGCTCCTCAAAGTGGCTATATACTCGGAGGAAAATGTCCCACTTAATAGTTTGTTACACCAACCGTCCTCTGATTTCAATCATTCGTTGATTAATTGAGGGGCCCCAAATGGCTCGACGAATGCTCACGAGTTCGGTTCTTGATATTCAGCCTATGACTTTTGATTTGCCAAGGAGCTGCGGCAACCCCATATCGGATGTCTCAGAAAATGTCTAAATTAGCTACGAGACCCAAAAACGCTGCTCATGATGATCCTTCGGCCGTAAGCGGCGTTAGATGCGCGCTGGGGCTTCACCATTTCCGCGTATCTCCACTCCGCGGACGTTTACTTCTCCGAACCTTTTGTAAGCTACATGGAAAACCGGCGTCTTGCATCCTACCTGTATCTGGATATTTCCATCTGGGGATGTATACTAAGTAATATGACTGACAGACTTCAGCACTATCTTCATGGAGCGACAACCCCAACCGCGCCGACGTCGAAGACTAGCCTTGTCGTGCCTTGCATGTCGGCGTCGCAAGATCAAATGCGATAAAAACGACCGGTAGCACCAGGACAAAATGGCGCTCCGAATAGCCTTAGGCTCAACGACATCCGACCACCGAGCGGTCCTCAAGGCGCACAACCAGATGCCTGGGATCTTTTGCACCGGGTGGAGAAGCTCGAAAAGTCCTCGACATCTAGTCCTATCAGCCGGCTGTCTGAGACAGATCGGGCCGCATTTGCTGGCCAGCCCGACCCGCAGGACTCGCACATAATTCTAGACAAGACGAGGGTATTGAAATAGCAGATGGGCATCGCTCAAGAGGTACAGCCTACCTTAATATGCGCTCCGTATTTGTTCACTGATCGGCTCGCAAGTTCCGACCTATCATTGCCTGCTATGTTGCGGCCACTGGATCTTGGAGTGGCTATGCTGAGGCCACCGGCAGCGGTCCGAAGCCCTCGTTCCAGGGTTCTGAAGCCGAAGCCCTGACTGTCCAGGTCGGCGAGCTCCTTCAGAAATGCAAAATCATAGCAAGGAATATCAAATTAGGACGACCAAGCAGATGTCTCTCGGGTCCCGAGTTCAGTCTTACACCCCCCCTTCCGCCAGATGGCGGACAAGATGGCAACTCTGTACTTCCGATCATTTGAGTCGTCGCATCGGATACTCCACGCACCTACGTTTTGGACCGAGTACCAGAGATTTTGGAGCCATCCAGAAAGCATCACGACTGCCCTTCGTCTCAAGATCCTTCTCGTTGGTTTAGGATCTAGTCTATACGGACAGGAAGACGCAAGTGCTGAATTTTGCAGTCTAGTCCTTCAATCGATATATACTACTCAGACCTGGCTTTCCGGACCATTAGAGAAAGACCGTTTAGATCTCACCGGGCTACAAATCCATTGCCTAATGATTCTAGCACGGCAGATATTCTCAATCGGCGGCGACCTGGTATGGATATCGATGGGATCGCTCATCCACAAAGCCATGCAATTAGGTTTGCATCGTGATCCAAAACATCTCCCGAAAATGTCGGTATTACAATCCGAGATTCGCAGGAGGATATGGGCAACTATACTCGAAATGACTATACAGCCGTCTTTAGACTCGGAGATGCCTCCCAGACTCTTCGTCGACGAGTTTGACACCGAGGCCCCTTCTAATGTTAACGATGATGAGATGGACGAATCTACTACGGGGATCCAACCCCACCCTAAGGGCAAATATACCGCCACATCGATGCAGCTTATTCTACTCGACTCGGTACCTACCCGCTTCCGGATCCTGCGGCTTCTGAACGGCTTGCACACCGAGCTTTCATACTTGAATGTCCTTACGCTAAGATCAGAGCTTACAGAAGCATGTCGGGTGGCCAACAGTTTCATGAAGGAGAATGGGGAGTCCGGTATAACGACGTTTCACCGAAATCTACTCGGCTATCTAGTTCGTCGGTTCCTGCTCCCTCTGCACTGTCCATTCGCCACCACCGCGCAAACAAACCCATTGTTCTACCACTCGGTCAAGGTCAGCCTAGATGCTGCCATGGCCATCATCTCCCCCGGGCCAGACGAAGGCTTTTCCCGTCTTATGGCTATTAGCGGAGGCTTATTCAGAGAGGGCTTCAGAAGCGCAATGACGGCCATTACCCTCGAGCTTCTCGTCCAGGTCGAGGCCCAGCGCCTCGACGGGACGCTACTCCGTAACCTACAATATAGAGGTCTTCTTAAGCAAGCCGTAAAGGACATCATTGAGTTGTCCGCGGAGCGGATCCGGCAAGGCGAGACTAATTTTAAGAGCCATATGTTCCTAAACATGATCCTGAGCCAGGTCGAGGCGATTGAAACGGGCACTTCGTGTGAGATTAAGATTTCACAGAGTGCTAGGGACAGCCTCGAGTTCTGTCATGATCTACTAAGAACACGAGCTGACACTGTCCCTTTACCGTATCCCAGCGATATCGGTCTCACATCAACGAGGCCTAATGGTGAGCAGGATGACTACGGGTTTGACTTCAACTTGGATTTTTTTCCGCCAGATGGTGGCTTTTCTTAGTGTAATAAGCGCCCTAAGCCATGCCTGCTTAATTCCTGCTCTGTAATATCATGTCGTCTAGTTGGATTGCTTCTCTGAAAGCGCAGTACGTCTACCCATAGACTGATCCCTCCGTACTCTCCTTCCCCCCTCTCCACTCTGCAGGTTTCGTGTAAAGGTATGACACAAACCAGGTCCTCGGATTTTTACTAGGCATCCCGTCTAGACGTGATCTAGGCCTATGGTGGGTTCCTCCAGCGGCATGCTGCATTCTGTCGGCCGAGACGGAGTTGGCGGCCTTCGCATGTCCACACAGAGATAATCAGCCCCACCAGTATCAAATACAAAAGAATTGGTTTACTATTTAACGAATTTTCATCAACGTCAGTCGTTTCAGTCAATACAGTCGATTATTGCCTACTTTTCTACCCAAAGAAGTCTTGTTCAGGTACGCTCCCACTGTCCTCCTGATCGAATCCCAAGCAGCTTGCGTACAACCGAAGCGCTTACGACACAAAATAGATCATAGCACGAATGAAGGTCCTCATCACTGGTGCTGGTATTACCGGGAACGCCCTCGCCTTTTGGCTCTCGAAGATAGGCCATGGGGTTACCATCATCGAGCAATTCCCACCCTCCGTACCACAGGGCTCCAGGTCGATCTTCGAGGCCATGGGGTTGAGGCTATGAGGTGCATGGGTCTTGAGCAGGTTTTTCGCGCAAAGCTGGCCCCGGAACAAGGCCTACAAGTGGTCGACAAGTCTGGGAGACGGCGGGCGTATTTCCCTGCGAATAAGTCTAGCAAGGGCTTGCAGAATTTCACCATCGAATTCGAGATTATGAGAGGGGATCTATGTCGCCTTATATACGACGCCACGAAGGATCGGGCCAAGTACATCTTTGGGGCGTCGGTCGAGAGCTTTGAAGAGAAGGAAAACTCGGTTGAGGTTCGGTTTACGAATGGCTAGATGGGCGTATTTGATCTTTTGGTCGGTGCCGATGGCCAGGGATCACGCATCCGAAAGATGATGTTCGAATCCAGGATCGCCGACGCAGCATACCATCCGCTCAAGGGCGTCAATATGGCATACTTTACCATTTGTCAGCCCATACGAGAAGGAGAAGAGTATATCGCCACAGCCTATATGGCTCCCGGAAAGCGAGTAATCATGACTCGAAGGCACAGTCCGCACGAGATCCAGGTATACCTGGGCTGCACGACCAATTCCGAGCGACTCAAGAATGCTCGCCAGGAGGGAGATGTCGGGGAGCAAAAGGCTGACTGGGAAGAGGTCTTTCAAGGCGCAGGGTGGCAAACAGAAGGGATCTTCAAGTCTCTAATGGGCGGTAACACGGACTTCTATGACGAGTGCCCAGCCATGGTCAAGCTGGAGTCCTGGTCCCGTGGACGCGTGACACTTATTGGGGACGCCGCCTATTGCCCAACGGCAACCACGGGATTGGGCACAACCTGCGCCATTATCGGTGCTTATGTCTTAGCCGGCGAGATTGGGAGGCCCTCTAGACGCTCGAACGGAGAGGATGTTGATAGAAGGGATGACGCCAAGTATGGTCCTGCGACTGCGCTCGAGGCATACCAGCGAAAGTTCCAACCCTTCATCGATCAAGTCCAGAAAGGGGTATCCGTATCGGAGGATACAGGCTTTTTGGACATGCTGACGTCGTCGCCATCCGGTATTGCTATTCTGAACAATCTTTGTAGGAGTAGCCTCGTTTTTGAGGCTGAATATTGGCAAATGGTTTCTGAAGGAGAATGTAAAGGGGTGGGTCCTCCCGGAGTATGAAGAAATGTTGCGAGATTAGGTCAATAATGCAGCCCGGCAGCCTAAGTATGTAAAAACATATCCTCAACTCACTTTGCGCGGTAATAAATAATGTTGATTGATATGTAAGAATCTAGGAGCAGGAAAGGAGATGACGGAATTGGTACTCCGTGTCAGCGTGTCTCTGCTCTGCTCCGATCTGATACCTGAGCTACTGCGCCACATGTCTTGCCAGCTACGCCACATACCTATGCCTACTATGCGACCATAGTGTATTCACGTCACCCCCGTCCTGATGATTCCATCCAACCATTTGACCAACAGGACCGTAATTCAAGCTGGCAGGGTCTTGCGTAATGCCACGAAGCTTACTTTAACACGATCCCGATCCAGAAATTCCACAATGTCCTTCGGTTGGAACACCATCGAATCCGATGCGGTATGTGCTTCAGATCATCAATCTGAATCCCCCTCTGACCGCGAGACCAGGGTGTGTTTACGTTCCTCCTCCAGGAGCTAGGAGCAAAGGACGTTCAGTTCGAAGAGCTGTTTGCTCTGGATGCGAATGCAATCCGGGAATTAAGGTGTGAAGCTTCAACCCAAGAGAATCGCGTATCTCCGATTTCTAATCAATCTCCGTTGCCGTAGTCCTGTTCATGGCGTCATCTTCCTGTTCAAATATATCGGTCCGTCGTCCGACCAGGAGGCGGGATCTGGGGCTGCTACATCTGGCAAGCTCGATTCGGAGGCTGCGGAGCGCATATTCTTCGCCCGACAGGTCATCCAAAATGCATGCGGAACTCAAGCGCTGCTCAGCGTGCTACTAAACAAGGACGATGAAATCGAGATTGGCGACAAGATGCGAGAGTTCAAAGACTTTACCAGCGCATTTCCAGTCGATGTAGGTTCACGGCAACTCCGCAAACAAATCACTCTACTCACACGTCGCAGCTACGAGGCGAGGCCCTCTCGAACTCGGAACTGATCCGAACCGCTCACAATACCTTTGCACGTTCCTCTCCGTTTATCGACGAAACCCAACGCCCTGCCGACGCATCGGACGACGTTTACCACTTCATCGCATACAGCTCAATTGCAGGAAGGCTATATGAACTCGACGGCTTAGAACCGGCCCCACGAGACCACGGATTGTGTACGACGAACGAATTCCCGGACAAGGTGATACCCATCCTCCAAGAGCGAATCAGTCGGTATCCCGAGGGTGAAGTTCGATTCAATTTGATGGCCATGTGCCGGGATCTGCGCGTGAGAGCCCGGGAGATCGGAGACCAAGAATCGTTGGAACGGGAAGAAAAGAAGCGGAGGGACTGGGTGTGGGAAAATGCCCTGAGGAAGCACAACTTCGTGGGGTTCGTGGGCGAACTCACGAACGGCGTGGTACGAAGCAAAGTCGAAACCGGGGATTATCAAGCATGGGTTGATGCTGCCAAAGAGAAAACTAGGAAAAGAGTGGAGGAGCGAAGGCAGCAGGGCGTGGAGGATGAGGGTGACGTATGATCATGAGCCGTCATCGACCGTAGTTGCTGGGCCTCTGAAGTTGAGGCACAGAAACGACACCAAGAACGCCTTCTCATCGCACTACATTTGCCTCGGGGCCCTGTCCCACGCCAAGACAGCGTGCGACTGGAATCTGCTAGTAGCAGAAAGGAGGAGGAACTTCTGCCTGAATTGGAGATGCGAAACCAAACATGTGTTCTATTAGGTGGGTATCGAGTCACCAACAATATGTTGTAGCACGCAAACCAGTAAAGATTCCGATGAAGAGCAATCGTGAACAGACGATATTAATTTGACATAGGACGTATCGCCCATATAGTCAATTACAAATATTATCGCTAAAAATAAGGGTATATATACATCGAAATACCTAAGATTCAACGAAGGATCTCCTTCAAGGTCCCGTCGTAGGCGGGCCACTGAGTTTGAAATATCCGGGCTGCAGCTGCTGGAAAACACCCGCGGGGTCGTACTTCTCGCTGATGCTGACTAGCTTCGCCTTATTCTCCGCGCCGTAACTAGCGATGACATCTTGGTACTGGCTAGCATAATTCATATACAGATAGTCGGCGTCGAGTCCCATTCCCTTCGATTTGGCAATGGCAGCCTTGATGATGGTATCGGCACGAGCAATGACGGCAGCATCGTCGGCAGCGTTGGTCCACATGTATGCGAGGTTCAAGAGCAGGTAGGGTCCTTTTGCTGGATCGAGGCCAAGCGCGTTACCACCATTGTCAGCCATATGGGTTAAGACTCCTTCCGTGATGACTTGCATGACGCAAGCGGGGACAATCCCCGCAACATTCTCGATTGGGGCGGTGTTCTCGAGGAACAGTTCGGTGATATAGGCAGCCAGCTCGTAGTCGAGCTTGAAGGTGGCGGTCCAGTACGATTCGCGGAGACCATGCGGGTTGCTGGAATTGAACTCGAGAGCGATCTCGCTGAGAGATTTGGTTCCGGTGGTGTCCGAGAGATGGGGGATGTTCACGAACTCCTGGAAGATGCCTGGTGCCGTGCTGATAGGGTCGGTATACTCTAAATCGGCGATGGTGAAATAGAAACCGCTCGAGAACCCCGTGACGAGGATCAAAGCCGCTTTCGGGTCGTCGGGGGAGTTGAAGCCGAAATTGATGTATGCATGCAGGGTGGCATCGCGTTCGGTGGGAGCGTACATTACAACACCTCCCCACATTTTTCCTTGATCAAAGGTCGCGAGTCCAAACTTGGTGACGATTCCAAAGTTGTTTCCGCCACCACGAAGGGCCCAGTAGAGGTCGGGGTACTTATCCTTGGTGACGGTGACGATGGCACCGGTCGCGGTGACCAACTGCGAGGTTGAGTGAGTTGGAGTGCTGCGGTGCGTGACCTGTCGAAAGGCGTACCTCATAACTAACGACATTGTCGCACGCCCAGCCGTAGATATTGGAGAAGAAGGAGATTCCTCCACCAAGCGTGAGACCTCCGGTTCCGATTTCAGCGACACGGCCACCGATGACAGCAAGTCCCAGGGGCTCAAGTTTCGTGTAAACGTCGTACCATTGATTACCAGGTTGAATGTATGCGACTTTCTTATCCTCCGAAACGGAGACGTCCATCATCATCCTAAGATCCACGGTAATGCCACCCTCGATGCTGGAGGCACCAGCAAAGGCCGCATGGCCGCCGCTCTTTGCAGCGAAGGGGCACTGGGACAGGCGAGAAATCAAAACAAGGACGGAAACCTCCAGGTTGCTCTTCGGTTGGAAGATGCAGTACGGATTGACTTGAGCTTGCATGTCCGACCAGAAATTGGCCGTCCAGCCATCATACTGCGCCGTCTCGGATTGAAGGATCAGGCGGTCACCGTATGCGAGGTTTAGGGTCTTGCACTGTGGAGGGGGTCAGTCCAACGATCTCATCTTCATGTGTCCCTTTGCAAAAGGGGTTTCCATAACCAAGATTCCAAGAAAAATGTGATCTTACAGCTATCGAGCATAGGGGACTCCGCTTGACGAGGCTGTCAGCACCTTGTGCCGCCAGAAGCTCGTCAAGCAAGGAGACGTCGAAGCCCTTGGCATCCAAGGTATCG
Organism: Eremomyces bilateralis CBS 781.70; assembly: GCF_010015585.1. Classification (NCBI taxonomy): domain Eukaryota; kingdom Fungi; phylum Ascomycota; class Dothideomycetes; order Eremomycetales; family Eremomycetaceae; genus Eremomyces; species Eremomyces bilateralis. Next base: position 609,928 of record NW_022985078.1, read on the forward strand.
ACAATGGCCGGAGCATCCATACCGTCCTCTGCAGTAGGAAGATCATCGCCCAAGACAGATAGCAGGGATGTTGCAAGCAACAACAGGGGCGCTAAAAAGGACCGCATGCTGAATACGGTTCTCAGAAGCAAGGCAAGCCGATAACGTCGAGAGGAATTAAGGAGGGACGACAAGCGGGAAGCGGAAATATCCGTCTTCACCTTGTCTATGCTGCAACAGACTTGCAAGGGAAAGGAATAGGGATCGGTTGAGGTGCAGGAAATTTTAAAAAAGGGCTCGACCAGCGTGGATTAAAAGGAACTGCAGGACTCAATCCTAGTATTCCTAGCACGGCTCATCAACAGCCTGGCGTTGACCCGGAGAACCGATGTCAAGAATACCAGTACTCCGTAGTGGGCCTTTGTATATTCTGTTAGGACCGAGGCCTTAGATCCGCCCCCACCAGCCGCTCGATAAAGAAGTGTCCGGGATAAAGATTTCTGATGACTACGCTGTTCATAACTATAAACTGTCAAGCGTCTCAATCGACGGAAGCGTCTCAATCGGCCACGCTATTGGAATGGCGTGTGGACGAACTGGAACGTCGTCAAGGACGAGGAAGAAAATATCGAAGCTTTTCTATCTATTAACCAGTGTGCAGAACCCAGCGAGGGGTATTCCGGATGCCAATCTGCAGGAAGTCTGGGGCAAGCCATCGTCATTGGGCTATTGCAGATCGGTTAAGCCCACCCACGTGGGTAGAGTAGTGACCATGGCAACCTGGAGTCGTGGACAAGAGGAAATAGTTAATATTAGGGAATTAGAACATTTCAAGGAGAGTGATTGTATTGGTAGAATCTGGAGAGTGGAGCTCGAAAAATGCCCGAAGAAAATGCCCGAAGCTTTGAGCGAGTGGGCGAGAGAATGGACATGAGGAGGAGGATGGATAAATGTTAATGCCGACCCATGGTTGAAGGACAGGATTCAGTAATGAGGAAACATGAAATGATAATAAGAATTATATGGAGAACGAGATATTGAAGGACGCGACCCCTGTTCCTTCACGCGGTGGACGGGCTACCGGCTGGGCCATGCCTACTGTAGACCATGTAGTGCAGTTCCGACTTCCGCGGACTCTGGTAAGTAGTAGCTAGTTAGTAGTACAGAAGCTAACTAGTTAGTAGCAACGGTTATCGGACGGGTTGAATGCCGATATCCGATAGACCGATGCGCTCCCTCTTCATTCGGACTAGAATCTCCAGGTCGATGACATATGGGTTTCCCAATTGACAGATGGAGCATGGACTCATACCTTCATTCAGTTCATCCCGGTGGGAGACTAGTGACTACGCATAACGCAGTTAGGCTAGATTCCCGACGGGCCGAATGGGGGATGGGAGATGGAATTAGCTGTTGAACCCTTTGACCATTATTGCAGATGAATATAGAACAGGTCACAAATATGAAAAATCGCAGATGGGGCGTGTTAGACAACCGCCCAGGCATTAGGAAGCATTATTCCCGTACTCCGTATCCCGTATCCGTTAGGTATCGGTACTGACTGTCAACAGAATCATGCGAAGGATGCAGAGCCATACGTAGTACATACATAATACGGAATACCCCATAGTCGGCAGTCTGATTAATCGATAGCGGACATCTAATTTATTCCCGATGCCCAGGAACTCCATACCGGCAGTACTATGGGCGCAGTTAGATCGTTCGTATTTGAGTCTGGACTCTCTAGACTCGAGGAGAGAGTAACGTGGCGGTGGTTTGCTGACTTGTTTGAGGCAAAGAACCACGAGGTGACGAGGATCATGAATCGATGCTAGCAAGATTTGAGTCAGATGGCCGATGGGTGTCATTACTCGTTACTTAGCCTAAGATCAATTGGACAGTTCCCGTTATCCCTATCGAGCGAGCATCACAAATTGACATTTGACTGGCAATAATAATAGTACCTGGAATTATTGCCAGGGCTCGGGTGTGAACTGTTAACTGTGAAGCGAGCCAAGCCCTCGAGTCTTTGGACCCTGAGGCAGTGGGGCTTTTTCGTGTTATCCGTTGAGGCTTCTGCCGCCGGGCCGCATTAATATTGATAATATTATTGTTGACTGTTGACCGTTAACTGTTGAGCACTTGAGGTGGACTCCAATCTGAACGTCGGACGACTGTAGTCAGCGATCACAGGACTGGAAAAGCTAACATGGACTCTGTCATGGATTACTTGCATAACTACTCCCTCGTGCGGTAATAATATGTGCCACGGAATGCCACCTCCTGATCTGGGGGTGGTTTCAAGTTTCAACCCCCGATAGGCGATACTTATCGAGGAGGATTCGGGGTTTCACGTGCTACGGAGGATTTGGTACAAATCTTGAACTCTTGACACTCGAATCTTGATAGTTGATAGATAACCAAGTCGTTGAGTTTTATCATGATACCTATGTGTTCCGTAGAATTAGTTAGTTAAGGCGGAAATTAGAATATGGATTCCGTGCATGTTCGCGAAGCCACATACACAGTGATACACTATACAGTAAGCCTGCAGTAAGCCCCAGGCCAGTGCAACCTGCAGTAGACTGGAGTCAGTGCAGTGGCTTATTTGGCAGCAATTAATGCAATCAATGACGCCATCTCCACCTCCAATCTCCATCAGACCATCACGAAATTCACCATTCTGCAATTCAGCCTATTCAGCAATCAGGGGAGCTTGAGGCTTCACATCTCCCACCGGTGGGCCTGTGCAAGATTCACGATAGATAGCTGTGTCAAACTGTCAGACATCGAGGTGTCACCTCCTTACCCAGAATCCTTCCGAGGTATCATCTCCTCAGTCTTCACTCGGTCCTCACCAGCTTCACCCTCGGGCCAGCAACCGAAACGAAAGAAAATTCAGAATATGCTAAGTTATGGACACAGAGGTCCTTGTATTCCAACAACTTTGCAATATGGGAATCGAAGGCTGGTCTTGGGGCATCGGCCCTAGAAGTATCTGGCCTACTACGTAGTATCTTCGACGCCACTCCCGCTTCACTCGTCCAGTCTTTCTAAAAGATTCATGTCGGGGACGAGTGAACATCTCGAGAAAAGCAAAAAGATATGCACCGACGGTCAAATTTTCGCATCCACTTAGGTCTCAAATCACGAAGTCTACGTGTCGGACATGGGTAATGGTGCTCTAACGTTTGACGAACCCTGGCCAGGCCTGGTCGAAGACCGTGCAAAAGAAAATACTTCCCCCACGATGCGATTATGGTATCAGTCTATATATCGCAGTATCGCACATCTACATGCTCATTTCCCCCCCCTTACATGTTGGTAGTATTCCCGAATCCCGACTCGCTCGCAGCTGTGTGTATCCACTTTTAACGGCTTCCAACTTGGCAAACCACGATATCGCGGGCTTTCCCATCACGTCTTGCCAGGTTTGAAACCGTGGAAACGCTACGACCATGGCGGTTGCCCGGTACCTCATTCCAAAGATTTTGAACTGTTCTAGTTCCACATGGCACGTTACGTCTTGGCCGTTGGGCAGATGTTTGGCTTGCGAATTTGCGATATCGCACAGCCCTGTTCAGTGCTAACATTTTAGCCTACCCAAACCGTGCCTGCGTACACCCACTTGGGTACACCCACTTGGAGAACCGATCCGGATCCAATCATCGTGGCTGTTGGGATGTCCCGTGTACTACGATATCATTCTAACGAGGCAGGTGGGCAGGAACCAGGGAGTCAGGAGCCCAGGAGGAGATAGGAGCGGAATTCTGTGCTGAGTGCTGACTCTTGCTTGACAACTGGTTCGTGAGAGGCGAGACCAGCGAACTTGGGAAGCTTGCCGGAGAGAGATTCGAATTTCAGTCCATTCTTATATTCGCATCGCAGCGCTTCCCGCCTTTTCAGTGTCGATCCTGTGTCTTATCTTCTCGATTTTCCATCTCATTGCCTCTCTCGTCCATGCGTTTCAAACATTTATGACCGGGAGTTCTGGATGACTCTAGCGCCCGCTGCTTGGACAAAGTTTCCACCTTTCTGCTTTCCGATCGGATCTCTGCGATCGGATCCACTCGCTCGTCACGATTTCTCTCGTTTCTTGACTCTCTTCACATCCGCTGGTGGTCACACCACCGCAGCACGACAGATCCAATTCTGAATCGAAAACTTGTCAAGTCGAGTGTTGGAACGTCCAACCCCGGTGAATAATGTCGTCCAACGATTATGTAACGTATAATCGATTGCTCGGTACGGGTGTTGCCATGATAACATTGACGACCATTGTTATCATAAGTCGCTTTGGAATCAGGATATGGAAAGGAGTATGGTGGCAGGCCGAGGATATTCTCATCTTCCTCGCCTATGCGGTATTCGTATCGCTGGCGGGAATGTACCTCTCCATCAATCACCTCCTGCAGAGGATTTACGCTGTTACCACTGGACGAGAGGCACTTTATGAAACGATCGAAAATGATTCACGCTATCTGACGAGAATAATGTTTCCTTGTACGATGATGCTGTGGGTTTCGCTGTGGCTTGTGAAGGCTTCCTTTCTGGTTTGGTATCGGCGCTTGATGAAAGGAATCAAGAAGCAAATGCGGCTGTGGTGGGTAGTCGTGATACTTTCCGCCGTGGTATGGATTAGCCTCGAGTTGTTATTGACCAGAACACTGTCTAACCGTGACAGATGTTAATCGGCGCTATCGTCTCGGAGTTTACTTCGTGTAAATCTCTTTCAGCTTGGTTCACTCCGGGTATGTCGGCAACACTTTCCGGGTCCCTCTAGTCCTCTAACCGTTAACAGGAGAATGTCAATCCCCCCGAGATATTAAAGCTCAGCTTGCGAGCCTCTGGTATTCCTATGCAGTGGACGTGATCACAGATATTATGGGTAGGATAGCAATTCGCACCTGGAAGGCGGTTACTGATTGAGATAGTCATGCTGCTACCAATCGGACTCATCTGGAATATCCAGATCTCCCGCTCACAAAAAATCTCTCTGGTTGGAATATTCAGCTTGGGAATAATCTGCATCATCATGGCCACGATTCGGGTCGTCCAGCTTCGAACACACAATCCTGACTCAAGTCCAGCTCCGCCGTGGCTGGCTTTCTGGGGGATCATCGAGACAGCAACTGGTAGGTTGGACACATAGGGACTCTATGGGAAGGGGACTGACCATATCCAGCTGTCATCATCGGCTGCCTTCCGGCCTTTGCCGTGTTTTATCGGACTGTACGCAGCAATCACAAGGGTTACGAAGGCGGCTACGGCGGATACTCGAACAGGTATCGCGAAGGCTATGGAGACGATTCCAGCCATTTCCCCTCCGGTGCTGGCACAACCGGAAGCTCTGCGCCTCGCCATATCAAGCTTGAAAGCATGGCATCCAAGCCGACCAGAACTGGAAACAGTTTCTGGGTTGAAAGCTCCACTAGCCAAGAGCATCTAGCGAAGCCTGGCGAGATTGTTGTGACAACCAATGTCCGCGTAAGTATCCCTCTGCCATATTGACAATGTTCAATTACTCACATCCCCTCCAGCAGACCCATTCGTCGGATTCATAATCATAGAGCATAGTAATCACTGAGGCAGTTGGGCGTTTCTTGTACAATGCAGTGTATTATGATTTGACAACTTCAGCGTCAACATTCGATTTCGTTCGAGAATCGTTTGAGCAACAGTTCGAACCACCGATCGTGATGTGTGCAGGAGATACCCGCCCTATTATTTCATATTCACGCCATATTTTCGTTATTTACAGACGACCCAGCACATGTCGCCATATCCTTGCTGAGGGTCAACCCGATCGTCTCGTTCGGAACTTCAGTAACTTGAGGTGATGATTTCTTGCTGGTATCCGGGCTGTCATGCACCACATCGCTCCTCGCTACATAACTGGTATCTAGACCGTCGTATACCACGTCGCTCCTCGCTACATAACTGGTATCTAGACCGTCGCGTACCACGTCGCTCATCACATTACTGGTATCCGGGCCGCCGTGTACCACGTCGCTCGTCATATAACTGGTCACTGTAGCCGTCGTTGTCGTCGTTTCTCGAGACATGCCTGATGACCAGGCAAGTGGATTGCTCGGATCCTCGTCAATGAAGGGGGGAAGCTGTACGACTTCTTCGGAAATAAGAGTCGGGCGGAGCTGTGTACCAGCTCGTGGATTCCCCATCCCGATCGCCAACAGTAAGACAATTGCTGAAAGCATGAGGATAACAATATTGCGACGATCCTGTGCTTGGTGGGCAAGGTACGTCTTGAGCAATGTTGTCAGGGGAATCGGGTCGGTATGCAAAGCTCGATGTCCGTGCAGATCTGGCAGGTTTTCCGATGGCATCGGAGTAGACATGTTTGCAGATCGTTCTTCAGAAGCCGCATCCTCGTTCCTTGACATCTCATTCTGCTTCTTCCACTCTTGATCGGTGAACATCTTCTCGAACGCTTCTCGTTCCCTTCGTTCCGCGAACTCGGCCTGCTCTTTAGCCTCAGCTTCTGCAAATCGATCGTCCTCCTCCGCCTGCAGGCGGTCGAGCTCTGTACGGATATCCGAAGGAATGCACAGGTCAACTTCTGCATCCACCCGTTCCATTTCCGACCATGCTGCGCTCCAGGCGCCGGCCCGCATGAGTCCATTAGCAGCATATACTCGAACATCCCAACGCTTTGATCCGGGAACCATCATCTCGCGTTGACATGTCTGGCAAAGCCTCTCCTCTTCCGCGATGATGACCTCACATTTGCACCGCGAGTCTGTATCACCTTGGCGGTCATGCACCGTATTGCTGCCAAGCGGCGACACTTCGTTATCCGCTTCGCCGCCCCAAAAATGACCACAAGGACCCACGCGAGGTTTTCGAAGCTCGAGGCTCTCCAGCAGCCTTTCTTCGAGCATGTCATATTCCTCTCGTGGATGAGAAATGAGCACACCTCGTACCGATACCGTCTCACTCAGTGCCTCTTCAAGTCGCCGATAGTCGTTCAAAATGCGTTCCGGGAGCACTGATTCCATAAGCTCCTGTGACCATGGTCTTGTGACCGGTAGAAGCGTTATATGTAGTAGAACGAGCGGGTACCTTTTCTTTTCGGCGGGCGATATGCCATGGGTAGTGGAGCGGTGAGAGACAGTATGCGAACGTTCCGAAAAATCGCTCTGGCTCCGTAAACTCGAAGATGAGATCGCATGGTGAGATCGATGAGCACGATGCATGCTCATGGGAGTGCTCGTCCGCGAAGGGTGCTGGTCACGACGACGGGACATGCGAGGCGAGGAATATGTTTCCCAAGTCGAAAATGGAGGAGGAGATGCCATTTGCATAGCGCGAATGGATGAGGGGTTACGGAAAGCTGGGCGCTCTTTTAAGGGGGTGTAAGGAGACCGACTGTCCTCTTCGGAAATCACCGATGGAGGGAACGACGAAATTGTAGTCGTCGATGTCAGTGCTGACATGCGTCGAGATGCTTGTGATGGATCCGGTAAAATCGGAGGTGAAGATGCCAATTTCGGCTCTGTGAAGGGCGAGTGTTCTATTGATGGTACCGCATGATCGGAGAACAAGATATCGGGCTCATTTTCTCCACCCCCGTAGTCTTGGACGGAGCTATTAGACTCAAATGAATCCCCCTCAAGATGATCATCTTCCGCTTTCGCTGGTGAATCTTCAAAAATGGTGAAGGGGTCGTCGCGAGCCATAATTCAGTCCGCAATGGTAAGGTGCGATGATGCAAGAAATATCAAGGAAAGAGGCGTGGGAACAAGAATATATATGTACGAGTAAACAGTCCAAGTGAATTAATACCAACTCATAAAGCCCGATCGACAGGAGGATTAGATACTTACTGAGAATGAGTAGTCTGAATCGAATTCACCGAACGCGTGTCGGTCTAAATATCATGAAGGCGATGATGGTGTTTGGCTTTTGGGCTCTGTTGACCGAGCAACAGGAGCGAAAACAGTAAGTCGTGACAAACGAGCTCGGCGCCACACATGGACGCCACACGTGGACGCCACATATCCAGCGCCACACGCTGCAGCCTTATTGCTATTTCCGACCGATCCGTCCGTGATCGTCATGTCGTTACTTTATCAAGAGTGCAAAGAACAAAAATGCAGCTTGAAAGTGGTCTCGCCCCTATCCCGAACAGACGGACCTACATTCTCGGACCTTAGTTCTCAGATCTGGTCGGTATTACGATTTACGGAGTACCGAATACCGAAATCTGTATCCGATGGCGGACTGATTCCGCCCTCTCCCAGACTCTGACAAAGCCCCACTATAAACGGACTTGTCTTGTTAATCAGCCGCTCCCATCGTCTCCTCCCTATATCTCGACTTCGTGTCGAGTTCAAAAAGGGCGAGCTGTCCGAAAATATACACCTTTGGCCATGCCCCAGCTCTACCACCCACCTCAATGCGCCCTCAACGCATCTTAAGAAGCGTCCCTCTATTGCTTTCCGCTCTCCCTTCCACGGTAGCACAGCAGGCGAGCCATCCCCAAGTGGCGTTTAATTTCAACCCTTTGGAGCAGACGTTTCATTGGAACGCCTCGTCAGACCCTCGACTTGCCCTCAATATGACCGCTAAATCCGACATTCGAGCTCCGGTCATTGCCCTCTCTCATGGTGGAGGACCGATGCCGGTTCTAGGAGACCCGTCTCACGAGAGTATCGTGCGCTCACTAAAGACAAAGGTTCCTAAGATCTTGAAGCTGGGCACCGAGGACGCTCCTCGAGCAATCGTATTGGTCACTGCGCATTGGTCCCAACAGCAACCGGCCATATCAAGTGCCGAGAAGCATCAGCTGTTTTATGACTACGGCGGGTTTCCATCCGAGGCCTACTCGCTTCAGTATGATGCACCGGGGAGCCCAGAGATCGCGGAGGAGGTTAGGAAAGCTATGGCTGGTGAGGGTCTGAAGGCGAAGATGGATGATGTGAGAGGTGAATCGCGACATGCTTAGGAGGCCTTCGAACGTTGATTAATAAACTTTGTCTAGGTTGGGATCACGGCGTCTTCATTCCCATGCTCCTGGTCCACCCATCAGCGACGATCCCCATTGTACAAGTTTCCGTTTTGTCTTCCGAGTCGGTCAAAGATCACTACGCGATGGGGAGAGCCCTTGGATACCTTCGAGAGCAGAACATCGCTGTAGTCGGATCAGGCTTCGCCTCGTTTCATAACATTCGTACCATGTTCAGTGGAAGGACTGGCGACCCGGGGTTTCAGCGGAAGCTACAGGACTGGAATGACGGCTTGAAGGACATTACCATGGAATCAGACGCGGTGAAGCGCGGCCAACGGTTCGAAGGCTGGAGAGAGCTGCCCATGGCCTATGAAGCTCATCCGCGCGGTGGAGCGGAGCATTTCCTTCCTTTGGTCGTCTGTGCTGGGGCGGCTGGCGATGGCAAGGCGATGGGGTATGCGGATGAGTTTCTCGGACTGGATATCTGGTCTTATTATTGGGAATAAACGCGGTCAATGAGTACGGATACACGGTGTTGGCGCTTTGGAGCCGGAAACAGGATGATCCCTAGATAACCCTTCACGCCCCCATATAACCCCCTTTCCTGTCCCTAGCGTATGCATGTCGTGATATGAAAGTCAATGAAGCGCAAACTAATAATACAGGACTGAAGAACCAGATCGAAAGATCCAATGCCGTCGAACTGCTATAATGATCCATAATGATCCATGGGGTATCAAGCCAGAAAAGAAGTAATCAAATCCGATGAGCATCTTGGCACGTTTACATCGTTGTGGTATCCATAGTCATGATCAGCATCGCCCTAAGAAAGTTTATAATCGACCTCAGCCTCAACTTTCTTTACTTTCGTGCGAGGTCCCGATGTAGCATCCATATGCCCAGGGCTGGCATCCACTTTGACCTGTGGGATACTAGACCGCTCCGAGCTTGGTAGAGGAGGTAATTGAAGAGAAAGGTGTTGTAGGAGATGGTGCGGAGAGGAGGGGAGCTGCGGCGGTGGCAACTTAGGATGCGCGTGTGAAGAGCCTCCAGCATTCCCATACAAGGGATCGTTCGAGTTCGATCCAGCCACTGGAGATGAGTGGGCAGGTTGATGGTAATGAGCGAGGTATCCCCGTGGACTCATTGCCTGCGGTTGCAATTGGACGTCGGCGTGACCGGCAGAGGCGTACGACGATCGTGGCGGTTGGGGCTCCCTGAAATGCCAAAAGAAGGTCTCAGTCTGTGTTGCTGTACAAGATAACCGTGTTTCTCATGTCCACACGGTCGGAGGTGGTGCGACGAACCCCGTGGGATGCGGGTAGCCACCGAATGTTGTCGGTGGGCTCCCAAAATTGAAAAGCCCATCGTCATGGGCGGACGGGAGACTGTACGGAGTCGCCGCGGCGGTTGACGGCATCGAACTGGCCGGGCTTGAAATGGCGGACGATGTCGTTGGACTGGCGTAAACGCTACTACTCGCCGGTGTGAACAGGTGAGGCTCAATCCCAGAGGGTGGAACTTCGAGCCACGGCGATCGTGGTGTCATAGGCGGCATGCTCGAGAGGTCAGAGATCATGGTCGGTGAGCTCAGGTGAAGCGGCGATGGGGCAAACGCGGGAGAAAGCGATTGGGAATATCCAAATTCCGCAATCTGGTTGCCCAAATCCAAGCTTAAGGTATCGAGCCCATATGGATCGCTCTGAATCGCTGCGATCTCTTGAGATTGCCTTCGACTCCAGTCCACGCGTGTCCGGAAGGTGGAAAGGGTGTCGCGGGGGAAATCCATCATCGCGGAGGCTGTCTGGGTGTTTTGACTGAATGTTGGAGTGGCCGACACCGCGTCAATGATACGAATAATCTCCTCCAAGGGTGAAACGGCTAGGTTCGCGGTGAAAGCTGCCCCAATGTCAGGGAAGTTGGGTTCGACTGCCAATGCAACGGCATAAAAATGCGCGAGGACGAGCAGCATGAATACGTCGCCCTTTCGTGCCGACAGCAGCGTGATGGGGACCCAGAACATCCATTTCCTCAATGCGTATAGTTGACTGAACTGTTCTTCGACGGACTGGGCGGGATTGCTCGCTCGTAGCTGATCAATGTAGCCCTGGAACTGCTCCACCCATTTCTTTTCTGCTTCATTTTCCGAGAGATATGGCTGTAACCTTTGAAGCGCTTGCTGCACATGTTGAAGGATCCTCATGCGCTGGTCTCGCGCTTCGGGGGTCACTTGGTAAGTCGATATGCTCGCCAAAGTGGGAAACGGGGTGAAGTGAAAATCCGCGATGAAATCCGCGAACAATGACTCTTCGCGCCATTGATACATTGACGCTACAAACTGGATTTTCATTAGCTTTGGTGGTGGCGGAAACTACATCAGTCACTTACAGTCCGAATTCCGGTGACCAGAGATAGCCAATTGCGCCTAAAGCAGAGTAAGCTTGATGAACGAGGCCCTTCTATCATGGTCATTCCTACCATTCTGTGGATTGCCAAGACAGGAGCAGTGATGCGGCGAGAATGGAATCCGAATTGGCCTTGGAAAACAACGGAGTTGCTTCGTGGAGACCTTTCATCGCAATCATATTATGTTGAAAGGCAAGGTTCCGAGTTTCTGGTGACTGAGTGACCCAGGCCAGGTGAGCTGCCGCAAAAGATAGCAGAGCGTGCAATACAAAGGGTTGCGACGCTGCACAACTTAGAAATCTACGCGATGTTAGATGGGTAAGAATTGATCACGAGTCACCATTATGCTTACCTGGGGATGTAGTCGGTCCATATCGTTAGTTTGGACGTTCGATTCCGTTGCAGCTCACTAGAGATGGAGCAAACGTGGTAGATCAAGCGGAGATCGGTTTTCGAAACCGATGGCCAGTGTGGCTGTGGGAAGACATTGAGTTCAGGGAATGGAAACTCCCCCGTTGCCCTCCACGAATCAATAGTCCTCTCAATTTCGGGCGTCCAGAGTAGATTGGCCTGGGGAGGATACCGAGGACTTTCGTCGCCAGGTGCAGTGGGACTGTCCATATAATCGCAGCGGACCTGATGCTTGGTGCAATTCCGACTAGCAGTGGTCAGCTCCAGACGGTGGACGAAGAAAAGAAAGTTGTAAGCACAAGGAGCCTCATGAAATCAAGATGGTTACCATTGCGGAAACGTCTCGTCGCATCGAATATGTCTTCTCTTGCATGTTTTACAACCTTTCCGGGACTTCGTGTGGCTCCTGCGCGATGGTCCACCACCAGCACCAGCCATTATAAAATATGGAATGAAGTCTAGACCGAACCAGTGCAAAGATGCAAAGATCTAAGAGTTAAGGGTTGTCTAACTGAAAGTCCAATGAGGGGAACGGGAGGACGCAGTGGAGGAGCAAGCTGGACCATGAATTTGTTGAAGACTCGTCCGATTCGAAACGAGAGCCGAAAGGGAGAGTCTCCCATGTATGTATATAGGAGATGATAGTTAGTGTAATGAAGAAGCGTCACTCCGTCGCTAAAGGATGTCAATATCAGATCCGACGGTTTGATTGACCACGCATCAAAAGAGTGGAGCGTTGCAAGGAGATTATGTAGATTACGGAGTAGTGTCGAGGGGTCTATTACGAAAGACGTTTTTGGCAGGGCTGAACTGGTCTTGAGGGTTAATTTCCCGTCGAACAGCTTCACTGTGACACGGACATGTATGATTGAGAGAAGAAACGCCTAATGAACTTGAGCTGTCCACCCTATTACCCCTGTTGCATAGAACGGAGCGAAATCAGGTGCAGCAGTCGACATCATAACAGCGGTATGGAACAATTGAGGCTGTGAAAGGGAGATCTGAGGAGGGGTTCAAGAAAAGTCTCCGAGCGAGACCAGGACGCCGGATGGTCATAGATTTTTAGTGATTGACGTTGAGGATGGAGGTTAGATCCCTACCAGTCAAGTTTAACGGTTGCTTCGACCAGGCACAAGCATTGCACCAGACGATTTTAGAAACACGCTAATCTGCCTAGCTAACCCACATCTTGGACCACTCGGGAGGAAACCAGGCGAGTGGAGCGAGCGGAGGGGGGCTCGACGAGGGAGGGGGCCATCAGCCACGGCCCATGGGGTCATGATGTGGGAGCCTAGGAGGGATGTAGTGACGAGAAATTGGACGAAGATTCCGCACCGGAAAGATCCGTTGGCGCGGGACGAAAGGTGTCCGAAAGGAGTAATGCGGGTTCGAATATTGTTGCCACTTGGCCGTGAGGCTTTTGCGGCTAAGATTATCTGAACGATTGGACCATGGATGGTCAGGGGAGAGACAACACTGCCCCCGGAAATTTCCCGCACCTTGTTCGATATTAAGCATGCTCACGGAATATATGTGGATGAAAGTTTCCCAGGAGGGAGAAAAGGTGTGTTCCTAAGTCAACTTTCTCCCGTCAAGGTGAACTGTGAAGGCTGGACTGGGACTACCCCGCCAAAGTTTGTTATTATGTTTCTTCATGTTAAGTTTATCTTATGTGCTGCCGTGTGGAGACAGGAGACGGGAGAGAGCGAGAGGGAGATGTGGTCAGGGGCCAGTGGCTGAGTCCGTCGTGGTGGTAATATGATATCCAGTCTTGCGGTCCACGGAAGAGCGGAATGCGGATTCATTCCTCGATTCGGTTCTGCAACTGACAAGCCTCCCAGTGACCCTGCCACTGCCCAAGAAGCTTGATGAGGCGATGAGGCGATGGCTGGACTGGCGATGAGGGACGGGATGAAATGATGTGTCAATTCCGCCGATGTTTTGGTGTATCGCTTGCACACTCAGCCGAACCCCTGTGAGTCCTGCTAGACATGGATCCATGTGGTAAGTGACTATTTTGATCCAGGGGACCAAGACCCTTTCAGCCGCACTTCGACCAGCAGCCGGACCAGGGCTTGAATGTAACAATAACCCTTCGTCTCAGTCCTGTCTTGTTACGAAGTATCAACTCGTTCCTCTGTCACCTATACTCTCTACAAAGGACAAAATCGTCTGCCTTGGCCCCCAACGCTACCTTTCCAAGCACACCAAGATGAATATGAATGACGACCAGGCGCACTCTTGTTTCCAGGGTTCTCCATGGACCGAGGATCAGATGGGCCAAGGTGGATCCATTGATCGGCTTGGTTCGAACACCCGATATCCTGGGAGCGACGTACATACATATTATTAGTACATGCTCTCTCGTGGCATGGCTGCCACCACGGACCAGTGAACACCATCCGCACTCCATCCACATTCCATAATGATACCCGCTTATCCTGTTCTGGTATCGTCAGATAATGAAACGATAAACCAGACTCAAAAGGTAGTAATGGAGGCGATGCCCGACCGCCGCTTATCACCAAGTTGTAGCTCGTCCCATGCGACCATAGTCCAGTTCAATCGCCGAGGGTCGCGAGCTGGGAACTTCGTGCTGGTGGATTTGGCAATTCGCACGTTGGTTGGATGAAAGAGTGAGGAGCCGCAAAATGGCGTGTCGGAGCGATCCTCATTCTCTGAGATGATTCGATGATATTATTATCGTCGATTTAGCTGCCCTTGACCACGCTGGGTTGGTGGTTCACCTGTCCCATCTCCGCGGGAATTGCATCCATGGTCGGAAGAAGTCCCCGAGAAATGCGACGGGAACACCGACCGGCAAGTGGCATGAAGCACTGTCGCTATGCCGTCCTGCGACAAGACAGATAGTGAAGATGCAAGACTGAAGATGCAAGGGCTAAAGTTTTCTGCTATTCGTATGAGGAGGTTTAGGAGGTTCACAGAGAGACGTTCACTGGTTCGGAGCAATTTGAAAAGAAGAGCCTATGGGAGAAGACCGAGGAGGGACGGGAGCGGCGAAGGACGCCACTCCAGGCAGCCGTGATGCCAAGAAGCCCCCAGTCGGACCGATGGCTGAGCTAGACCCGATCAAGGCAAGAGCAACGTTGAAGAATGTTGACAAAACCGCAACCCGAAACAAGCATGGAATGACATTGTGCCAAGATTATCAAGGTAAGTTGGAAAACTTGAAAGACTTTGAAAGTTGAGATTCAGGTTGCATGAATGGCGGACGTCAGGCATGAGTTACTAATTAGTTCATGAAATTCCTGAGCAAAATTGGAATGGTCTGTGCGCTGTGGTCTGTGACTTTGGCACTTTGCGAATCTGTGGACTCACTGAACTCAGGACTGTGAGGACTGAGGAGAGAGGTATGAGGACTGAGTGAAAGGGTGTGAGACTGTGACCCATGATCCCGGATGATTGCCCCGGTTCCTGGGCCCTGTCCACATCCCAGGAACAGCAGGGACAGCCCGTTACAACTACTATTATTAGAATGAGCATGAGCCGCCCAACGATGATTGGTCCCCCCAGCCCGCGATTGCCTCTCTAGCGCACCCCTCCAGACCCGCACAGCCCGAGTTCCCATGTCCCATCCACACCTCTACTGACCACATTCCGCTCCGAACATTGAACAGTATGAGGTCGGAACTAATCCCCAAAACAGGCTTCAGTACAGGTGAGCGTCACCTTTATGATTCGTATTCCGGTCAGTCCGCGGAGTACGGAGTTCGGAATATTTACACCTGTCGAATTACTCCGTCTCTCCCTCGTCATCGCTTCTTCTTGTCTTCGCAGGTCTCTTATTATCGAAACTCTCGGTCCTTATCCAGCATCATTTCATCCTTTCATCATTCCCCGGTGGCTGAGACCCCTATAACAGCGTCCGACATGCCATGCCCATGTGCACGGGCAATGGATCGACATTCGCAGGGTGGTGACTTGTGGGTGGTGACTCATGGCTGCATCGTCCACAAGACTTGATGACTAATGAGAAGAGAGATCTACCTATCAATATCAATCAGTCAATCATTCAATCGGTCAATGGGAATCAGACTCTGGATTGTCGAACCGGACGTGAGCAGTGGTGCAATTTTTGTTTCTTTTGCCCCTCTTGCTCTGCGCTTGCAAATATGACCTGGTTCCTACCAATCGGCGCCATCTTAAATACTGTTGCATGAAGAACACTTGCAGTCGGCAGGAAATATATGTACCCACCCCGCTTTTCCGCAAAATAAAGCTACACTCGGTCTAGCTCCCGCTGCCAAATGTGGCGAGGCAGCTTTTAGAATTGCCAAACCCAATCTGCAGTCCTTGTGCGGTTCCGGGGTCCCGATCGACAGTTCTGAGCTCTAAATCTCAATTCTCAGGGTTCCCTTGGTCAAGGATAGGGCGTGGCATGGCTACCAAACAGGGGTAGCATCGGTCGTTTCGCACATTGGCCATTGCAGGTTCTTCTGTTCTTCTTTGGTCCAGCTCGAAGATCGGCGAAGATCGGTGATGATCGGTCCAGTCGAGACTTGAGAAGTCGAGATTCATGTCCGAGGTTACCGGTGGGTGCGGCTGGGCGACCGGAACACCAACTATACCTACCTACCTTTGACTTTGAAGCTCGCAAGAGGCCCAGATGGGTCACCCTATTGTTGAGCGTATCTTTCCAATATCATGGTTAGACACAGAATACATAATTCTCTCTTGGATTGGCCTGCTGCTTCGTAGCTCCAGATTCGAGAGTTGAGAGCAGTTGGAGACACCATGGAGTTGAGCCTGCGCCCTGCGGTATGAATAGGGTACTGTGGGGCGAGTGTGGGCTCTTGCGGTACTACTACCGTAGACTGATGATGATCAAAGACATGGATAGCTCCAAAGGACCCGGAGCCAAGTCGAGGCTTGCCAGCTTAGTGTGTGATCACTGATCAGATGGCCCCCCAACACAGTTCTGCAATCCTGTGATCTGGGACACTAGCTGTAGATCCATGCTCGCCGTTCTTGACCGTTGAAAACTAGCAAAGCCAAAAAGTGTGTGGAAACTTGAGTTGGCGACTAGGAGAGTCGGTCAGTTGGAATCCTACGAATGATCTGATCAACGTTCGAGTAGGGTACATAATAGAAAAGTTAGTGCCTACCGGCACGTACCCTAAGTACATGATACATTCGTCCGACAGGGCATGTTCTCTGGGTACTGGGTAGTACGGTAAGTACCGTCCCCCTTGCTGGAACGGAAACTTGGGAGGATGCCCACCTTGCGCTAGGACCGTGGTCTGCCACCCGCGATTCGGAGAGGAAATGATCGGATTTCGCCTTTCGGGTACCAGTATCCCCAGCAAAGAATCGAGATAGGCACCCACTAGCCTGTGGTCTAGGAATATTCCGTGACGCTTGGGATGCAAGTGACAGGATCATGATGGCTGCTTGTTCTTGAGGACAAGTTCTTCACACTCCTGTTTCAAACCTTTGGAGCCAATTGCCCAAGTACCTACCAGCAACGAAAATTGGGATAAACTTCCACATGACAGAGCCGAGAACCCCGAAGGATCGCACCCGGAAACGATATTGTCTACTATTGAAGACTCCTGAGACCTGGCTGCATATTGGCGATGTCCAAGGTCCGCGGGATGCCAATTGATACCCAACCTCTTCATGCGCCAATGTCACAGGCTGTTGACAGTCGACGAACAGGAGCTCTCGGAGACAATGAAAAGAACCATGTCCAGCATATGTACATTTTCTGGCTCCCCAAACATGCCTGCGAGACATGCCTTGCTCTGATGTAGCTCCAAATGCATGCGGTTATCGCACAGCCAAAACATGGCCACGCCACCACGGGGAAAGGTCGGGTAAGATAAATTCCCAGTGCCACTGATGAAGAGCTATTCCGTAGGTCTATTCGAATTCGACATCATGCCTCATCCCTTGGTGTCCGTGTTGGTAGTGCAGTTTCACTGGCACCTGAACTCAATGAGACCTCGGAAGAACTGAGTCTGTTAGAGCAGCAGAGTGGGTCATTATTCAGTTTGAGTATATGGCTGGTGCAACTACTCCGTAAGTGCTGATACATTGCCGAATCCCGGTTGCAGATATTAAGGGCGAGGTGGAGACACTTCAATGTTCCAACAGCTTCTTCCCAATGTTTGATATACGATAATATCGTATTGATTGTTGACAACTAACATGTTCGAACAGGTCCTTGACTGATATCCTATCCTAAATTCATCTCATAAATCCATCCGGCCCATGTCTACGAATATTCCAATTATAGCCTGTTCCCGTCCATCAAACGGCGGAGCCGCAAGGCAGACTCGATTTTGTAACAGAGTCAATCATCCCTGGTCGTAGCACGATAACATGAAACAATATGAATTGCTACTGGGTTATATTCAGGTCCGAAAATATCGGATGCCGTGAAGCTGAAACCGACATCAATCTTAATGCTCGCCCCCAATATCCATGCTCTGCTGTGAAACCAACTGTCCTACTATCAGTCTGAAAGTGGTTCAACATGTCACTACGACTCTATACATCCCCTTTAAAATGAACAGCTGATAATCGAGAGTATTATTTTTGGTGACGTTGACGTGGAATTAGTGAAGTTGTAAATCCCAACCTCATTCCCGTCGAAGTATCACCGCCCTGCAAGTCGCATACCGAGTATGCCAAACCTACTAAATGACCGAGAACACACAATCCAACCTGGGTTTGGGACTGTGCCACAGCTGGTTCCTGAATGTTGATGAAATGTGTTATCAATTGTGAGTTGAATACACTGGCATCCATAACATGGCAGAGAGTCTCGAAGATATTGGATATCAATGTATTAGTCATGCCAGAAGTATGGATTTAACACTACGGTTCCTTCATACCTAAGTTGGGTATGCATTATGATCATATTCTCGGATTACCTACAGCCGCGTACAGTTCACTTCATGCTCGAGAAGAAGCTGAGACACGAACTGCAACAGTTTCTTATTGAACTATCCTAGCCCCGATGCTCTGAAGAGTATATGTCCCCGAAGACTGAATACAGAAGCCCATCAAGACCAGTCCATCCTCTTCCTGCTAGTCGCATAATAAACAACCTTGTTCTCGCCCTCCACTCGGAAGCGGCGGGATCTACGCCCGCACTAAGTGGATATCAATATGCTACAAGTCGCATGATCCAGGGGAGCGAGTACAACTAATGGGAGAGACACGACGATACCGATCATGAGAAATCCGCCAAGGCGGGCTCTAGTGCTGCTAAATCGACTACATGAATATAACCAAATCGATGGCCGATCCGTGGAGATATCCAAATAGGAGTGGATCTATTTCGTGTTACGGCGAACGGAAATGAACGGTCGATGCGTGGAGGCCACTGGGATAGGATTTACCTGCCTACATAGTAAGTTGCAAAGCACGCTAGCATTAAGCCAGCTATGTTGGTAAAACACGACGCAGTTCAAATGAAGTGGAGTGCGGACTGCTGAGTATCCTTTATCACGACGACACGACCTAGTGGCTCGGCTAACGGTCCTCGTCAACCCCTGGTCAAACACATAAGTTAGGACGTATGCCTCCAAAGCACAAGTGAATCGATCACCGAGCCGATATGCAGAACGAAATTGAGGATACTTTGCTTATTTTACTCTTTTTAGCAGAGGATGGATTACGGCTTCTAGTATCCTATTGCCAATTGTCTCCAGTCATACATACAATGTTACCTTGCGACAGGATTACCACCGCTCTCATCCAAATCGGCGATGGTTCATTTCCTCATGATAGTCATCCAGTCATTTGTCCACTTGTGTTGACATAAGCGTTAGCTTCAGTCACCAGCCTCCGGCAGATGACCGACTGTATTCATTTATCCGCCATGCCCCTCCTTGATGATCGCGGATCTGATGCTGATCTATTCACAATTGATATGTATCCCGGATCTTTTGGGCTTGTTCGGGTGGAAGGTGGCTTAGGAAAGAATGGAAGTTGGGAATAAGCTGTTTGTACCCCGAAAGCACCTGGAATCCCATGTCAGTCAAATGTTTTCCAACCGTCATCTTCAATCTTACCTCGTGGAACTGTTTGATCAAATCACCCATGTCCTTGTTTGGGGTCTGTGGTTGCGGCAAGGATGCGATTTCAAGGAAGAAGTCGAGCAGGATTGCTTCCATGGCTTGGGGATTCCGAAGCACAATTTTACTGAACCCAACCATAGCATGCTTTTTCTCGTCCATCCAACCAACATTGCGGATCGTCCGAACGAATGGGGCAGCGAATCCAGCCAGGTGTACGGCTAACTTGTCCGAGTACGAGATTCCCATCCTCCCCAAGGCAAGGGCAGCGTTTTCGTTGAGCGATTCTGGGACGGTAGTGCTTAACAGGATCATGGCGAGTTTCTGAAACAGACCATCTACGTATGGTTCCAGTCCACTGTCAGCGCGCATGGCTATCTCACCGGCCGACCAACAGGCATTGTTGATGACCGCAAACGCAGTATCATCGGCATCTTGGTTGAGATTACTCACATCAAGCTGGTTGATGAGAATATCGAAAAGAGCCGGTAAGTAGGGTTTCATCTGGGGAAACACGCAAATCGCACAATCTCCAAGGAGAGCGTAGGCCGATTGCTTCTCGTCATCGTTCGGATCCTTCATGCAAAATGCTAACAACTCGAAGAGGTTCGGACTCGATGTTTCAACGAGCTGAGCACTTTTGGCCGGATCCATGGCCTGAATGATGGCGCTGAGAAGGTCCAGGCTCGTGATGATGAAATCCTTCTCGCTCTCATACGGACCGAGAACCTCTTGAACGCCCCAAAGCATCTGCAAGTTCTCATGGATCATGACGATACACCGGGCGAAGATGGGCTGGGCGTACGGCGTAAAGTAGGACCCAAGGGCGGTCGCGATAAAGGACAAACATTCTTGCAGAGGGAGAATTTCGCGCGACTGGTTGGGAAGTTTCGACCATCTCTGGATCAGCGCTGGCATCAGCATGTTGACAAGCTCCGGGGTCGCCAGATGCGACGTCAAGTGCTCGGCCAAGGTTTGAACGCAGTCGTATAGGATGAACATGTTCCGATCTTGGTACCGGGCGAAACATTCGACAAACTGACGGACAATGACGGAGCAATACGGCACCAATGCATCCTTCGCTCGCTCCTCCAAGGTAGCGAACGCGGAAGCCGCAGCCTCCTGCACTCGTTTGTTCCCGTCGAGCATCCGCTTGAGAATGCCATCCATGATGGGTTCGAAGTACTGTTGCTTTCCGATATCGTTCAGGTGCGAGGCCCATACCGAATAGCGACCCAACGCCCAGCAGGTGATGGTTCGGACCACGGCTTCCTGGTCCGTTAGGAGGGTGACCAGGTAGGCCGTCAGCTCCGGTAAATGAGGTTGGACATCATCCATACAGCCGACACCGATCGCTCCAAGCGCGAGAACGGCGGCTTCTCGCCGTGGCCAATCTTGGTGACTCAGGTTGTCTTTAAGGTAAGGCAATGTATATGCAAAAACTGGTTCATGGAAATGGGTCGCCAGCACATCGAGAGCCGCTGCGGAACATTTGCGCAAGTTCCAATGGTCCTCCGGTCCTAATCCATAGTCGTCGTCCTCGTCCGTCTCTTCAATCTCCCCTTCGCTAAGATCATCGTCGTCTTGGATCGCTTGCTGGTTCGAGCCGTTGGCGTTCTTGGGAAGTTCTTCACCGTTTGCGCCGATTGCGCGTGATGCTTTCGGCTTCGCGAACACGGGTTTAATATCTTCCTCACGGTCTTCCTGCGCGGCATCCTCCTCTTGCTCGGCTTCAAGCCTCAGTTGATCTTCTTCATCGTAAACCATGCTTTGAAGTAGCACGGGAACAATCTTCTCCAGGTAGGGTGCCAAGGTCGCACGCAAATCATCGGCTTCACCGATTGTGAGCCAGAATTCCGCCGCATCCAGAGCGAGATCCGGATCGTCCACATTTTGCTGTTGCAGCAGGATGTAGTCCACCAAGTCCTTCATATGCGGTACGATCCGATCGGGGCTGATCTCGGCGATCTGGATAAACGTTCGGCACACGTACTTCCGCACCGAATCGTGTGAATCGGACGCAATGGCGAACAAGTTCTGCATCAACAGGTCGAGATTCACCATGACGATATCGGATTTATCCGGAAGGAATACGTTTAGAGCCGCGAGGGCCAAAGCGCGGACTTTTGCGACGGGGTGTCCCACTGAGTTGAGCAGCTTGGGTATGATGAATAGCAGCGGTCGTTCGCCCGAGTACTCCTTCTCCAGAGCGCGTTTATTGTCTTCGCAGATCTTCAATAGCGCACTCATGGCTCCCTCCTGCGTATGGGCAGCGACGGACCCATCCTTCGTATCAACCAACACGATCAGCTGTGACAGAACTTTCGGCCAGCCCAGAATGCCGCCTTGTTTTAACATCTCGGTGATGACACTCCCAGCATAGTTTCGTATCTGAGGAAGCTTGTCTTGAAGCCCCAGCAAGATGACGGACTGGATATATGCCTTGCTGGTGTCCGGTATTGATTTGTAGTCCTGTCGAACTTCGTTTTTAAGCATGAGGGCGGCGGCACTTCTGGCCAAGGTATACTGGTCCTGGCTCAATTGCACGGCCGGGGGTGCTTGCTCGTTATATACAAGGTATGCGAGATAGTTGGTCATGTCAGGGGACTTTTTGGCGTTCATGAGCATCTGGTATTCGCATCAGCACAATGCATCCTCAATGGCCCGTCGACGGCTTGCTCCCATTCCATCGATCACGTACCAATTCGGCGTTTCTTTGCGCATTTGAATCATGCCCACTCAACGAGTCCTTCAGGTAAAGCGCTAGTTGCGCCAGGGGCACTTCTCCAGGTTGCCAATCCATGGTGAATTATGTGTTCCTGACCGGACGCTGGTGAAACTG
This sequence comes from Eremomyces bilateralis CBS 781.70, assembly GCF_010015585.1. Lineage (NCBI taxonomy): Eukaryota > Fungi > Ascomycota > Dothideomycetes > Eremomycetales > Eremomycetaceae > Eremomyces > Eremomyces bilateralis. The sequence goes on from NW_022985078.1 coordinate 632,585, forward strand.
TTGAACGGGGTGCGATGGGTGCACCGCAATCGTTTGGCGGAGGAATAGGTACGAGTCGGAACTCGGGAGGGGCGCACAGCCGTCTTCGGTCGATGAAGATGCGCTAATACAGGCGAATTGAAACTGCGAATAGTATTAGATCAGGGATAAAAATTCGTCCGAAGCTACTCGAACGCAAAGGGAATCTCCAATGTGTGTTGAAGAGCGTAAACTATTACCTGGTCGAGTGGAGAGGACTACCTCAACAACAGCGTGAAGCAGCCATGGCTATGAGGTCGGGTGATGGAGGTAACTCTGCTGGTCTAGAGAGTCCTAGGCGAGAAGGTCGGCAACAGCCACAGCTGGGAATTGATTCGGGCAGCAACGATGAGGCGAGTATATGTAGCACCGCAAGCAGGAAGGCGAGGTGGTGTTAAGTGTGGTAAGGCCTGACGGAAAAAAGGACAGGCCAGCTATGACGAAGTTGGTGTGCACTGGGTGTGTGGGCGTGGATAAGTAGGACAGCAGGAGTATGCGGTCCTTGCAATGCTTCGGAAGAGGAGAATGGAGAAGAATCCAATGAGGTTCAACAAAGGAAGAGACAGACCAGAGGAGTGATGGTGGATGGAGGAGATAGGGTGAGTGGAGGGCAGAGTGGAGGGGGCGGATGGTGGGAAGTGGTAAGTCAAATTGCACTGCAAACTTGTAATTCCAGCAATTCCAGCGGGTTGGCTACTAGAGGGGATTGGATATCCTAGCGGTGGGGCAGATGTTCACACAGGTGACTTGTTATTATTATTATTGTTGATACTTTCACTCATTTTATGCCTAGCTCATGTCGTGTTAACTTGAGCTCCAGGTGTGAATTTCTGTCTTAAGAGTGTCTGGAGTTCTAGACTCCATGGTTACGAGAATAATCCTCGGTTCGAAAAGTACAAGCAAGATGCAACCAATTCATGAGACAACCATATCGTTGATCGGTTTCCCCTTAGATCGGAGACACAGCTCTGACAATGGAATTCTTTTCCTGTTTTTCTCGAGGTCCCCCATATAGGCCGACGGTGCAATTTAGGGTAGCGGATGTGTGTGCAACACACCAGGCAAGAGGTATGGCAAGCGATTATTATTACGGCTGAAAGCTTGAACCTGTGGAGTTTGATAGCCGTTGCTCGTTGGTGAAACCGACTTGGACCCTACTGTGTCTAAGTTCTCGTGGCCAGTGTCCAGGAGATGTTAATAGCCATGGTCCATAATTGTGCGTCAGACGCCAGGAGACAGGCGACACGCTAGTCTTTTCATGATAGGGAGTGGCAGAGAGATGATGACCTAGATCTAATCATCAGGATATGGGGAGAATCAATCTGCCCTGTTGATGGAGAGCGTGAGCAGGACTGAGAGACAAGGAGGATCAGGCGGGGGATCAGGTGATCACGTGAAGACTCTCAGCCTGTCAGCCACCAATCCTCCAAGGCACGTGCTCTCAGCCACAACTCCACAAGACACGAGACACCTTCCCAGTTCCCACATGCACATGCACCCTCCGAAACCTCGCCTCCACAGTCAGGCATCAAGGCAGTAAAACTGTCAGGCCATCAGGCAGTCAGGCAACTCGGTATCTCCTCGCTGGTTGCAGTTGGGTGCTGGTCGCTCCTTCCACTCCGTCTCGCCCTCATCATTCTATCAGATCACCCTCTTGCCGCTTCTCTCACGTCTCCCACCACTGAATCCAACGCAATAATACTACTACTGTCCACTTCCCTACTCTAATTATCTGATTACCTACCTGTACTGACCTTACATTCTCCTTTATTCTGCTTTCCCCTGTTCTTGACTGCTCTGGGAATCCTCCTCTCTAACGCCGACCCGTCCCTCTCCCCAGATCCCAATCCCGCCTATCCGCCTCCTCCGGCATCCCATCGCTCACCCATCAACGTCATCACCACCAATCCTCACCTCCGCCACTCTACCCACTCTCTTCCACCTTGCAGCGCTGCTCGTGGCTTCTCTGCTGCTACCCGTCCCTTCGAACCTCCGTCACCACCGAAATCCCCTTATGCCGCCCTTATCTCGCTGCTCATCCACACCTGCACGGACAGAAACCTCTCCCGCATGACGGGGGCGCCGGCCACCACGCATCCGCTCTGGGAACTTTCGCGAGAAGACCATCCTCCAAGCATGGGGACCCTCCGCGCCGTAGTGGCGCCCCCAGGCGCCGGATCCACAGGCAAAGGCATCATAATCGGCTTGCTTGCCGCCTTTGGTTCCGCCGCCTTTGTCGCCCTGGTGTTGATGCTCGTCTATTTCTTCCGATACACCCAGAATGGCCGCATATTCTTGGACCGAATCGGCCGACCGGGTGAATACGATGACGAGCAGCAGTTTGCGCGCGATGAGGCCGAGGCGCTGGAGACTATGGAGGAGCTACAACGATCGGAGTATCTACGAGCCAAAGGTAGGCTGCAGTTCGAAGTCCTGGTGACACCGCGCTAACATGGCGTGGCAGCATTTATTCAAGCCAACCCCCCCGAATCATCGCAGACGGATATTTCCTTGACACAGTATCTGGCAATACAGGAGAAGGGTGTGTCGGCGTGGGAGTTCGAACCCGAGCTGGAGATTGCCAATTGCTTTGTCGAACAGCGTACGGAGGTGGAGTTCTTTGATTCCGAGTGCAGCGTCCAGAGCAATCTTCCCATCCCAAAACAAAACGAAGTGTATTATTGGGAAGCCAAAATCTACGAGAAACCCGAGACTTCTTTGATCAGCATCGGCTTAACCACAAAGCCGTATCCATTGTTTCGATTACCTGGTATGTACCTCCGCTGCATTTGCAGGCGTATGATTAACTTGCCCAGGCTTTCACAAACACTCCCTCGCCTATTTATCGACTGGAGTCCGCCGCCATAACCAACCTTTCACCCCGACTCCATATGGTCCCCCTTATATACAAGGCGATGTTATAGGTGTTGGATATCGGCCTCGTACGGGTACCATCTTCTTTACCCGTAATGGGAAGAAGCTGGATGACGTTGCGCATGGATTAAAGTCCCACAATTTCTTCCCCACCATCGGTGCCAACGGTCCCTGTCAGGTTCATGTCAATTTCGGTCAATTGGGCTATGTGTTCATCGAAGCAAACGTGAAAAAATGGGGGTTTGCACCGGTTGCCGGCTCACTCGCTCCACCACCCCCATATGGCAGTGAGCAAGGCAGCATCCTGTTGCAAGAAGGTGGCCGTGACGCTCTCACCCCGCACGGAGGGGGATATCTGGTCCATGGTGCGTACCATGGAGGACACGGAAGGACCGCCTCGCAGCAAATTCGAGTTTCTTCGCGGCTACCCACTAGCCCTGGGCCACAACGTTCCCCGACGGACATTTCTCTTGGAACCTTGTCCCTGGTGGATAGCCACGAGGAGCAAGATGCTGGTGAAGGTACCTCCAGCAGCGCGGTGGCAGCGATATCCAACCTTACACCGCACGCTGGGCTCGGCGTGGCCGATCTCCCCCCTCCGCCCGATTACGAAAGCCCGGAAGGAAGCCTGGATATTGACCGTCGGGGGGAGTATGAGGACCGGCGTCCCCTTCTACAAGACGGTCGGCCCGACCCGCCAATCCCCTCATATTCGGAAGTGGTTGGTGCAGAGAACGTAACCCGAGGGCGGAGCGATACCGTGGAGACGGTGAGGTCCGTTCGATGATGATTGTTCGCTGCTTGAGACGAGATGCATGAAAGTGATACCATTTTTCGATTTACGAGGATCCTTCGTTTAGTGCGCTGCTGGGTTTGGGACGATGGTATTATGGTATTTGGGGTCTTATTTTACGGACCGATGGGGGAGCTTGGAGTTGTTTCAAAGGACGGGGCATGGCAAGGTTGGTTACCACTTGGTCGCAGGTCTATCTATGTTCGGCCTTTTTGCGTCCATATCATCGGTTCGGGAACTTGTGTATAAAAGCGCCGAGCTTTTTCTCCTTTCTCGGCGTTCATCCAGTACGTGGCGGCTACGATGCAACAGGAGACCTCAAATCCTCCACACTTATATAGGTGGGGGTTATTCTGTGCTTGAGTCGCGCTTTAGCGTGTGATCTTTGGCAAATTGAGCGGCAATCGTGCTTCGGACTAGATAATCGAGAGAATTGCGCTGCCTGTTGGCCCTATCACGGTGGCATAGAGCTTCTCTTTATATCGAATTACAATCAGACTATCACCAAGACCTACTCCTGAAAGAATCCTATTCATTCTCGTGACTGGTCTTGGCCATCGATCTCACCATCAACACTCCCAAGAGTTCTGGTGATTCGGCGATCAAGCACGTTTTCACGACCTCAAATCCGCTCTTTTCGTACAAAGGACGCCCCGCCACGCTTGCATTGAGCGTTACTGGGACCCTCTCCTCATCCGCAAATTGTAGGCCATGCTCTAACAGTTGGCTCCCTATTCCGCGACGATGAAATGCCGGGTGCACCGCGAGGGCACTTAGATGCCATCGGGACGGGAGGGTAGCAAGTATCGGGTCGAATTCATCGTGCGCGACTTGGAAGAAATGCGCAAGCCGCTCCTTGTTCGTGTGCGAAAAGACGACGTATTTCTCATATGTGCCTTCCATCCACAACAGCAGTCGATTCAGCCCTTCGTCTCCATCAGCGTCATTGCCCGGAAGTTTGGCCGAGATGGTATACTCTTTGATAGCGTGTCATGCTGCCACCTCCTTGCAAGCTCATCATTCCCTTCTCGCTGCCACATTGTCATCCCAGCGATGCGCTTCCCATCTACGGCACATCCGTCTTCAGAATCAATTTCAAGCACGAATCCGTGACAGCCCACTTCTTCCATGCGATTCCTAGTGCGAGCCAATCTCACTCGTCGCAGCTCTTCGGGATGTTTTTCTAACTCGGGGTCGAACCAGGTGAATAATTCGTCGTGTAGAAACGCCGCGACCTGAAGGTCGGCGACTTCGGAAATATCTTTCGGTTCGAGAGGGCGGATGCGCATTTTCAAAAGAATAGAGATTACGAGGAGAAATTTACCCCTTTGATATTACCAGGCCTGTACGTTTTATCCCAATATCAAGACCAAGTCGAAGTACTGCATGATACAGCTGTGCTGACTGCTGAGGTACCTCTAAGTGGTGAGAGGTGTTTTCAAGGTACAAAAACGAGAAACCAGACCTTGAAGCAAGGCTATCTTCTCAGGTATCATCTACTCACATTATTATTGAACCATTCCATCCACTGGTCATGTTGCATTGATCCGCCAGTCTGGTAATCGGTACATAAGCAAAAAGGAATGCCTAGGCTTCATTCAGCAGGTGAGTAATAGAGCGAGAGTCCTCACCCACAGTTTCGGGAAGCGAAGAAAGGCTCAGCTCAATAATTCAGTCAGAGCCAGTTCAGCCCCTTGAGCTTATTGATAAGGATATACATTTCTGTTTCTTCCAAGAGTCACGTCCTTAATAGCGCAAAACAACGTCACATATAATTCATTTAAATTGAATAAAATGATGATTCATTACTCACATCTTCTGTCTAGTCTTAGTAGCCACTTGGAGTGGAGTAGATGGAACTCCTCCTCCATTTGCTTTCCTCATCCTGTTCTTTTGCACTATCAAGTGCACTTGCGGAGCACAATAGCGGCACGTAGAGGCCCTCACTGCTTTCCGAGCCCTTTCGCTGTGTTGTCCTTCGCTCAAATTCAGACCCAAACCATTCATCGAGGTTTTTCAGAGAGGACAATGATCCGTCGTGCTTTCGGTGCTTCCTCTTCCGCTGCTTCCGCTTCTCCTTTTTATTCTGCACCCTGACAGCACGCAGGTGGTTCTTCAAATGATCTCCTATGGAGTCACTAATCCGGAAGATCTCTGCCGCCTCCGCGTGAGGGTATGCATCAATCCAAGTATTGAGAAACTGAAGACGCCTGGATTTGACTAGCTTTTCTGATCGCATCCGACCTAGCATCCCTGCGCGGATTGAGATGAGAGTGCGACGGTTGGTCTGGATTTGGGAGAGGATGCATCCTGCGCAAACCTCCTGTGGTCCGGTCGGTTCCCTGATAGCCCAAGAGCGAGATATCGTGAACAGTTCATCGAATAGACTGGTGAGACCCTGCTGAAAAGCATCAGATACATCCGCAGCTTCAGAATGCGGGAGATTGCTGGGTCTAGTTGCCCTAGCTTGCTCGAACAAAACGTGAAGAACATCCTCAAGCAGGCTGGATTGTAACCCCTGATGGAGTGAACAAAGGGTTTTGCTTTTCCTGCGACTTCGTAATGTGGCGGGCAGTGATCTGATCTGGTCAACTGTCATTTGTTTATACACGGCCCACTCGGTTGACGACCGCGAGATGTCAGGACCGGGCAGGTGTGAGAGGATTTCAGCAAGGATGACAACCTCTGCCATGGTAAGTTCTTTGTATGATGTAGGGGCCATTTGATGCGACTTATTGGCTGTGTTATGTCCGAATGTCAGTGGATCTTTCCAAGAATGCAACGAGCATACACTGTCACAGTTTTTATATGTCTCCAGGAGAGGCGTATTAAGTTGTCAATTGCTTTGTGGATGTACTCTCGTCTTATATACAACATTTTGGAGTAGAATATATGCAATGTGAAAGCCCACATTATTTCGCGGCTCTTTCAATGTACCGAACAAACCAATTTTTGGATACAATGCATAACAACGGAACTTGAGACAATCTTTTCTTGTGAAAGCCAGTGTTTTGCATTAGAATAATATGTTTAGGCCAACAAAAAAGGACTTTCATAAGACAGTTTCATGGAGAAAGGTAAGACGGAACTCAGGAGTGTTATTCCGGAATGAAGCATGAATACTAACAAGCAATGCCTAGTGGCGCTGCAGTGATTGAATGACGCCAGCTTCTCAGACCACCCAGCCTTTTAGAAAGCGGACGCTTTCTGCGGAGACTGGAAGGTTTCAAGAATCCTCCGGCCAAGCCCGTCTGCTCGTCCTTCCATACCCCATCAACCCACTGCACGTGATGGCTTCCATCAAGTAGACCCTGACAAACCAAATTATGTTTGACCTTCATCCAATCACCGAAAAAGGCGTGAGTTCTAATATCATTGCCTTTGGTGATTCCGTGGCCCAGAGTGACCGCTTTGATGCTGCCTATGCGAACAGCATGGGCGTCCGGGTCGGGGGAGTGGTTGAGTAAGAGAGAATAGACGGGACATGCTACCGTCCTCGTCTCTTCGGCAATGTCTATGGGAAAAGCCCACTGACCTTCCGCAGAACAGACCGGGTGCCAGGGTGTAATCCAGAGGTTTCCGATCCGACAAAGCTTCTGGCGTCGTATTCTAGTTCCAACAATGGCTTTGATAGTATTGAATCCAGCCGGCGTCCATACGGACATACCTGGGCGCAAGGAACGCACTGGAACATTGCGTCCGTTGGATAACTGGATGAGGCAGTGGCCGGCAAAACAGGAACTATTGAAATTTCTGTACCTGGACATGCGCAAGGGAGTGTACGGAGGTGGTGCACCGAGTCCGCGGGTACGGCCAGTTGTTTGTGCGGGACGAGGGGAAGATTTCGGCGCCGGCAGGTTGTCAAAAATTTCATCCAGCTGATCTCGGCATCTGATGAACACGGGGGATTCGGATCCATATTGCAACGGCCCTGAGTCCTTGAACGAATTACACACTTGGCGGGAATGTGCAGATAAGAGGGAACGAAGATAATGTGCCCCCCATTTCTGCCAATATGTCCCATGAGACAGTGCGGTTTTGACTTGCCCCATCGGCTCCGGTCCACACAAGTCATTGAATAACGATGTGTTCAGTGGATCATTAAGCCCTGAACAGTTGATGTCAGTGGCTAGTTCTTCCAGGTCGAGCAGCGCATCGGCAGGATCGTCAACAGCTTTGTATTCCCCGTTGGCGGATGCAGGAAACAAGGAAGAGATCATGTGGCAGAAGCGAGTACGGAACCGCTGGTACTGGCAGTACTCGTCTGGAAGAGAAGATCTCTGGGATAATGATGTAGCGGTGGTCAACTCAAGTCTTTCCATAGAAGGTCCACGGCAGCGCAGCGATACCTGGATAGTAGAGGACAGTCGGGGCTGTTTGCCACCGTAGGCTAGAACAATATCACGAGATTGTCCGTATTGTAGATTCCCAATCTTTAATCGGGCACCGCCAATTTGAGTTGCCGTGGCAGCAACCATGCCTCGGAAATCCAGGGCCAATTCGGGGGATGTGATAAAGGTCAATGATGCAGCCGCAGCAAACGTATTGAAAAGGTTAGCCATCGCATGAACGAACACCGTCCCAATCATTCCGGCGTCAGGAATGTAAGCGTACGAGCCGTTGCCCTCCTCGGCAATGCACTGGAGCAATCCCGAACGCAAGTTGTATCCAAATCCGAAAGTGTTGATGGTGATCGGAGGGATCCCCTTCTTCGCCATTCTGTTCAGAATCGGTATCAATTTGGGAAGGTAACCTTGCGGGGGGCACATATGGTTCGGCTGCCCATCCGTAAGAACAATCAGCGCGGGGACATTGCCATCTACAGCGTGGCCGTCCTCGAACAATTTCAGCCCCTCCCGAATACCTCCCCAGAGATTCGTGCTCATTTTGGGGTGAAGCTGCTCGATTCGATCGATGGTTGATTTCTTATTTCCATTGGTCATGGGAAGTCTCGACTGGACGACTTCAGGATGGGTGTGAAATGACACGATTCCCAAGCGGTCGTCATCTGCTAAGGATGCAATGATAACCTTCGCGGCATGTTTGACCAAGTCAAGCACGCATAATCCAGTATCCTCCGACTGATTGGACCCGTTCGGTGGCAAAGGAGCACTATCGCCCATGCTTCCTGAGATATCGATAACCAAAACGACATCGCACGGGACATGTGTCTGGGAGGAGGAGTTCGGCGGCGACATTGGTGGCTTCACTCTGACCAGCACGGCATCTCCTTCTGGGAGCGGGTGCAACTCTAGTTGAGCCTTTGCGTCACTCAACTTCGACTGGATAGGTAGTATGTGTCCATTCGTCATTTCCGGGTGAGCCTGGCTCTCCGGCTTCAAGGCCTGAATGTAATTTGCAATTAAGGCTACCATTTTGCCGAGAAAAGAAAGGGAGCCACAGTGACAGGATGCGAGATAAGATAGACTAAGATAGCGAATCTAGATTCAAGGGACATCATACCAAAGGACTTCGTGGCATCAACGACATGAAGAGGGATATTAAATACCTATCAAACTGCTTGCCTTATCCTATAAAACTAGGAGAGACGATACCGCGCCGCAAATGCGGTAGACGCCGAAGCCTATCGGCTCGTACTCGAGATGCGCCCCTCTGAGGCTTACCTGGAGAGGGCTCGAGACTCGCACGACGGTGAAGGGGACTGGGCAGTGAACAATAAACGCTAATTGAATAGTATAGACATATCGTGGATGTTGAATTTAGAGGTGCAGCATTAGCGGGCCGGGAGCAGAGACATAACAGCAGGGACTGCAGCCAAACCTGAGCGAGGAGACAAGACATCAGGGTGGCTTTGTGGAGGGGCTCCAGGCGGCAGCGCATCTCTCGAGGGGCAGCCGGTTAGAGCATCTGGATTCTGATCAGAGGAACCATTTTCAAACCTCAATTACGGCCTGCCATCGTTTATCAATGCAGGCTGGGTCAATCCAGGTGGATACTCTGTCCTAGGGTATTCTGTCCCAGCACTTGCCTATTGTAGGCTTCTACGGTCACCAGGCGTGTGGCTGAGGCGATTCAGGGGCTGGTGTCTGCAGTGCCTCTCTGACTTCGACGTGGAGTGCTCATCTGGTATGTGCCGAGCCAGGACTGTAGGTGTCAGATGCCAGTAAAGTTCCAGGTTAGATTGCGTTTCTATGGGGATTCAATCAGAAGGGTCTTGTCATCGGCTTGCTGGTTGCCCAAGCCCTAATACTCCCTTGATATCAGAGATGACTTTGTTGAAGAAGATTTCGCTGGTGGTGGGGTGCACGTGACCGAGATCTCCCTTCATCGTATTTTCACAACAGCTCAAGTGCGATCGCATGTTTGTCGTTTTTGGGAAGTTCTGAAGCCTCAGAGACCATTTTCCAGCCCCCCTAAGAAGCCAGGAGCCGTCAACTGAGACTCGACCGGCGGACGTCCTGGTTAAAGGTGGTCGTCGCAACCGAAGGGCTCACCTGAGGGCTCAACACGAGCATCACACGATTTGTGCAGGGTCGATCAATACCGTTCATCCCTTGGATTTCTTGTTGCGAGGAAGAATATCCAGCATGATTAACAGCGTCTTTGTATGAGAACGTCCTGTTTCGAGTGAAAACTTTTAATCCCCGTCGAAATTCCACTCACAATGAGCCATCACCCATCATGGACGGCGTCCTTCGAGTCGCGAGCACTTGCGCCAGCAACACCCCCCCTAACCTCATATCTCCTTCGCCTCATGACGATCAAGAAGTCCAATCTTTGCTTTTCTGCGGATGTCACAACAACTTCCGAACTGTTGGCCGTAGCCGAAGAAGTTGGACAGAGTATCTGCTTGCTCAAAACTCATGCGGACATTATTTCCGACTTTGGAGACCGGACGGTGCGGGGGTTACGGGATATCGCGAAACGGAAAGGGTTCTTAGTGTTTGAGGATCGGAAACTTGGAGATATTGGAAGTACGCGGTTCAACTCTAGCGGTTTGAAGGATGCTAACCCTTCTAGGCACTGTTCAAAGGCAATACACTAGCGGCCCTCTCTCGATAGCGAAATGGGCTGAGATCGTCAATGCGCATATCTTCCCAGGCCCAAGCATTGTCACTGCCCTTGCTTCAGCTGCTTCCGACGCCATCGCTGTATATAACACCGCCGTTCACACGGTCATCACCTCTGGGGAACCTTCTTCATCCGACACCGACAATGACCAAGACAAGCCAGATCCAAACAAACTCACGCGAACCATATCAGTTCCTTCGGGAGAGAAGAAAGTCCCGGATGGAGACAATACCGGACAATTTGGAAGCCAATCGTCAGGTTCTGATCATCTCGATCCTACCAACGATGGAGCTGCCGAGAGAAAGGCTTCGATCGTGAACATCAGCACTACGATTTTCACACGAACCGAACGGATATCTCCTCAACCCACACCATTTCCATCTATGAGCTCGGCATCACCCGATCCATTGAAGGATTTGAAAGCGAAGCTAGGTCCAGCACCGTACCTTCGTGGACTACTCCTGCTTGCTCAAATGAGCTCGGAAGGGAATCTTCTTGACGAAGCCTACACAAACAAATGCCTGGAGGTAGCACGAGAGAACCGGAACTTTGTTCTTGGGTTCGTCGCCCAGCGGTCATTGAATACTCTTCCGGACGACAATTTCCTCGTCATGACACCGGGTGTGCAACTTCCAAAGGATTCGGAGACTGGCAAGGTGTCTGGGGATGGTTTGGGACAGCAATACAACGGACCAAGGCATGTCGTTGGCGAACTGGGCTGCGACATCATCATCGTCGGTAGAGGGATACTCAATGCAAAAGATCGAACGGCTGAAGCCGAGAGATACCGAAAAGCGGGGTGGGAAGCATACGAGGAGAGAATTGGGTTGAAATAGGCATTATCCAATCCAGCGTGGAAAGTTGTTTGGAGTTCCATGGTCATGAATCATGAATAGGACAGGTCTATTGTTCACGCAAGGTTTTTCAAGGACATAGTCGACCATTCAACGAATCAATATCACTCGAAGAATAGTGGCACGCAATACATGTTCCAATCAATAATTACGTTCTGCCCCAAGTCTTGAGGAGCAGTCGTACTCAATCGATGGTTTATTCTCCGTCCCTGAAGCCTTGGAGGCTCATCCAGCTCGAAATATTTCATCAGAATATTGAAAGACTGAGCGAGGAGCGAGACGGAAATCTTTCAACCGTTAACACGGCCATACCAACTCTATAGGCTATTGAAGCGTTCATTCGGCGACGAAAAAACCCAAACAAGCGCTCAAGAGAATCCGTCGATTCGTGAGCAGCCGTTCTCATTTCTCAACAGTCGAGAGCTTCACATTGTAGCAGGGTTAAGCAAAACGGTCACAATGGACAAGTCAGTCAACTCGAGATGATGCGTTCCACTGGAGAGCCATTGCAGCAAGCAATATGGTCAATGAAGATGTTCCACAGCCAGGCAGGTGTGAAAGACGAGATCTTCAAAGATTTCATGCACGGTTGATGGGTCCTTCGGTTAGGAGTCAAGGATTTCCGCCTCAGGCAATAATTTCAGCACGTGATTGATTCCCTGATATCAATCCATATTCGTATGCGGTTTTCGTTTGCGGTCAAACAAACATCCTCAACTCCTCAACTCCTCAACTATATTAGAACCTCCTGTCCCTTAGAGCACGGCCTGGCTGATATACGCGGTGAGAAGTTCCGGACGGCGCGTGGAACTGGGAAAGTTGCCAAAGCGACGACCAAGTTGGGGCAGACGGAAGCCAACGTCCAGGCAGGAATTGCGCCGGAGACCGGGCTCACTTCGAGGGATAGAAAATTCTATCGGAAGCTTGGGTTGTTGTAGTTCTCAAGGTACTGGGGACTGGAGAGGTCGATCGTGTCATTCTTACTATGTAATTCTTCATGAAAGTGGAAGTTAGGAGGGTTTGGAGTTTTGACTATTCCTCTAACATGCTGGGTCAAATGAAGATCCCCAACGTCCAATCGGTATGATTTCCTTGGAAGATCCCGCGGTGCAGTCAAAAGGTCTCGGTGACAGGGTGGCGTGCTGGGAGGGCGGAATGGGGAGATGTGCCGAGTAATCGTGTACGACGCTCAGTGCGTGAGAAGGAAAACCACAAAGTATGAATCTGATCCAGCTCCGTTTCTTGCTGGTGACACTCAAGTCGAGAATGTGGAGGAGGGTAGTGGCGTGCTTGATTCCTCAGATAGCCAATTGCCTTATGGTAGGCGAGGAGAGCATCAGATGGCTTAATCATGTATGGATTTGTTTGTGTACCGTATCAAAATGAATCAGATTGGAATGGAGAGACTTCGATATTCAAACCATGTAATGCAAGTCTAAAGATATCAGAGTGAGGATGTAGGCCTCGGGCTGCATACTAGCACGTATGGACTCCGTAATAATGCATTCGATTCATAAGGCTCAAGCGAACTTGCCTAGAAGAAACAGACGGGATCCATCAATCTCGTTCTGAGTTGATTGTGAACTTGTGATTGTCTGACTGTTCAGATATTATGCTGGGATATAAAATGAACGTCCCTAACGTCCAATCGGTATCATCTCCTTGGAAGATCCGCGGTGTAGCCCAAACGTCTCGGTGACAGCGCGACCTCGGCTTCGCTCCGACGCTCAGTTCCGTCATCACAAGCCCACCCATGTCTCACCCATTATTATTGCATCGCGGCGAGTATCTAAAATCACACGATCCCTGTGCCTGGATATTCGGAGATCTTTGGAATACTTGATACGCGACTCGCTCGAGATCTTCAGAATTCGTTGACATCTTGCCCCGTTGTCTTCGCATACCAAGATCCAACATTATGTCCACTCTGATCAAACCCCCACCAGTGGACGTCGAGAAGTCCAGGATCGAGAATGTTCTCGAGCTGACACAGTTAACCCCTATTGACCCGGTACGTAGATGATTTGGCGCGCCGAGTCGTACTGCTGCTATGGACGCTTGAAGCACCTACTAACCTTCGCAGGACCTCTATACGAATACCCGACCTTTATGGCATCCACCTGGTGCTCGAGGGATCTATGGCGGTGCCGTGATCGCACAATGTCTTGCTGCCGCCCAAAAGACCGTTCCTCCCGATTTCTATATCCATAGCATGCACTGCTACTTCGTATTGGCTGGAAACAGCAATATCCCGATCATCTACCATGTCGAACACGTCCGAGAAGGCCGCAGCTTTTGTACTCGGACCGTCCAAGCGCGTCAGAATGCGAAACCGATCTTTACCACAACTATGAGCTTCGCTCGAGAAGGATCGGGTGGAAAGAATGTTGTCAAGCATGAGCAGAACATGCCTACGGATATTGCTGAAATGGGGCCGCCTCCCGATGATCACCAAGGAGACGAAACCGGAGGAGGGGAACAAAGTCCGTTCGTCAGTCAGAGGTTGAGGATTTTGAACAGTACGTTATCTTTGCGCGTGTCATCCTATTCGCTAACCCTCGATCATAGAGGAATCCAATCCGCACGAGAAGAAGGTTCGCCAATGGATCAAAGCCCGGGGCAAAATCTCACCGAAAGGAGGACATGAAGCGCATCTTTCCGCCCTCGCATACATGTCGGACTCCTACTTCATCGGAACGATTGCCCGAGTTCATAACCTTTGGCGATTCGCCCCCGGCCGGGAACGGAAACAACCGCCATCTATTGACGAGGAGACTTTGCGGAAGCTTCTGGCTGCGGATGAGGAGACGATCGAGAAGGTCAAGAACATGCCCGGAGTCAACGCAAAAGTCCTCGAGAGTCTTCAGAAACCACGCGAAAAGCGTCCGGAAGTTGGCATGATGGTCAGCTTGGATCATACCATCTATTTCCATCGTCCTCGAGATTTCATGGCCGACGATTGGATCTTAGCAGAGATGGAGAGCCCTTGGGCGGGAGACGGAAGAGGTTTGGTGTTGCAAAAGATGTACACCAAGGATGGAAAGTTGATTGCGACTTGTGTCCAAGAGGTGAGTTTTTGTCTCCGGCCTGGATAACTCATGGGACCATGCTAATAAAGTATTAGGGTGTCGTAAGGTTACGGCCGGACTCTGAGAGCAAGCTTTGATTGATTTTCTCTGTTTGTTTGTGCATATAGATCGGTGCGCAATTTCCTTTTCCGATAGACCATCTGGGTAGAATGGGGAGGATGTGGGATTGAACCGGCGTTGAATATAGAGGGAATATGTACTCTCACTATCGCAATAAGTTCCAATCCTCAAATCATTGGTTTCGTATCTCCCCACCATGGCGATTTTGTTAGATGGTCAAGGCAGCGTTAGCAAGCAGGAAGAATATAAAGTCACCCGGGACATGAATTTCCCTCGAGCGTTCATAATTATCGCCTCAGACGTGGACTTCGAGAGTCAAAAACACCTGGGGAAGAGCTTCTGATACATCCCAAGCTCCTAGGCTAGGACGATGCCGATTATGAAACATGGAAACTTATTCGCCCATTGTAGATCGGAAGCTTATTTGCTACACAGTGAACTTGTATTGCTGTTGAATCCAAGACGGGAGACAACTGACAAGCCATTGTTGGCCACCGGGTCGCCTCATCGTCCCGAACCCGAGACGCTGCAGGGTGATAGTGCCTCGGCATCTCTGTGACGATCAATGGCAATACATCTTTCCACTCACAATTTCAATCGGCTCATGCGGTGAATACAATAACATCTTGATCCTTAGCTGTATATTCTTCAACGTAAACTACACTCGAAATCTCTGGCACTTTCTCACAACCACATATACTACCTACCCTCTTCGAATCTATCGCAATGGCCGCAGAAGCACAAGCTCAATCCGAACTCAAGGTCAGATTCTTCTACATGTCCAATCCACATCGCGCGTACTAAAGGCGATTCAAGGACTTCGGTGGTATATTCCGTCTCGATGGGAAAGTTGCTGTGATCAGTGGAGGGTCTCGAGGACTAGGTCTACACGCTGCATCGGGGTAAGTAATCAGCCAAGCCGCAATACCATGGTCTAATGCAGTTTAGTCTACTCCAAGCTGGGTGCTCCAAGGTCTTCATCACCTCCAGAAAGGCACAAGCATGCCAGGAGGCTTGCGATGCTCTCAATGCCCTTACAAACAAAGCTCCTGGAGCCATTGCAATCCCGGTACCGGCAGATTCGTCCAAGGTATCCGAAATCGAACGCTTGGTCAAAGAGGTCGAGAAACATACCGACCATGTCGATATCCTTTTCGCCAACGCCGGTGCCACGTGGGGAGAGAAGTTCGAAACACATCCAGATAGTGCCTTCGCCAAGGTGATGGATTTGAACGTCAAGAGCGTTTTCAGCACCATTCAAAAGTAAGTGGACGAGTTCCTGCAGCCTACCCAAGCCCTCCAATCCTCTATCAGACGACTGCATCTTAGCCATGGTTCTGTCTTGTAAAGGCCCTGACATGGTGGACTCAGGTTCGCCCCTCTCCTTCAAAAGCGCGCAACATTGGAGGAGCCATCAAGGG
The DNA here is from genome assembly GCF_010015585.1 of Eremomyces bilateralis CBS 781.70. Lineage (NCBI taxonomy): Eukaryota > Fungi > Ascomycota > Dothideomycetes > Eremomycetales > Eremomycetaceae > Eremomyces > Eremomyces bilateralis. The sequence continues at coordinate 648,726 of NW_022985078.1, forward strand.
CAATTGCAACGGCATCTGTTGCCGGTCTTCGAATCGGTACTTTGGGCAACAACGCGACTTATGGATACTCGGCAAGCAAGGCCGCAGTGATCCATTTGATGAACAACTTGGCGGTCGAACTTGGCCCCCGTCATATCCTCTGCAATTCTCTCGCTCCTGGGTTCTTCCCTTCCAAGATGGCAAGTGGCTTGATGGGCCTGATCGGGGGTGAGGAGAAGCTAGCCAAGACCAACCCGAATGGGCGGCTGGGTCGTCCAGAGGATATCGCGGCGGCGGTGGTGTTCTTGAGCAGCCGAGCTGGAAGCCACGTCAACGGGGCTCATCTCGTAATCGATGGTGGCGTGCACCAAGGCAGGATTGGAGGATTGCCGAACTTGTAGGTTCAACCGCTGTATGTTGGGCTATGGGGGTGGAGGACCGGTTGGAGAATCGGGCGGAAGGGAGCGGGATCGACGGTTGTTCTCCGCGACAGTGGATATGGTCGATTATGCTATGCAACGAAGCGTATGTCAGACACCCATTGAACCTTGGATTTCGCGATTGAGGATTTGTAGCCGGATTGAGTGACAGTTGCGGAGAATGCGCTTCCGGTTGTTAGACGTGTATACAGACTGCGAATGGTTTTAAGCACCACTCCGGGCGAGGAGTCCTGAGGTGTCACGTTCCCACACCCTGGTGCGATTGAATAGACCCAAGGACAATTCGTGTAAAGGGCATTAAGCAATTGTGGCTCCTGGATGGCCATGAAATCATGTTTGAAGCCAATCGCGAGGATTGTTCCTGTAGAAGCACTTCAGCAGCACCAGATTTGAGTCATCAGCACCATCATGACCTCATAAGCGACATAGATGGATACGAGAAATGACTCTATTGAATAATATGTGCAAAGATTCCATTGCCAAGTGAGACGTGGAGATGGTGAGATATTCAAGATTCATAACCAGATCGAAGATGGAAATGGAGCCAATGATATGATCCATAAAGGGCACGAGTGGAGCAACAACAGCCGCCAACCCGTCAACTCGCCACTCGACTGTGACGCGGCGGAGATTCGGCACGAGAGACTGTAAAGAGAGACTTGGCCTTCAACAATCAACATGGTTCATCCGGGGTGGAAGAATTTAATTGCCCTTCGCCTTCGACGTGCACCTCTACTCTCCAGCCTACTAAACCGGAGAATCGTATCGTCTTCTTAAATTCAAAGGAATACAAAGGGGGAACTTGATGTCTTTGAGAAAGGTAATAGGAAGCGAAGCCGGTAACGATTAAGAGTCCTCGACGCCATGGGGGTATGCTTCAAATTTCCATGCTATCGTGGCTATCAATTTCTTCCTCCCCATGGTTGAACTCATTGAAGGTTGATAAGTGACGGCAGCGGCGGGGAATTGGTGGGAATAAGTGTTTAGGGATTGCACAATTGGACGGTTGATTGGCCCTCGGGGATTTCCGGGAATGCCGGCGCATCTCCATAAGACCGTAACCATAGCTGCTGAACCATGAACGGCACAATTCCTGAACAATTCCTGAACTGTTGAACCCTCGTGATCTTGAACCCTCTCTCTGATTTTTCTTTAGTCTACCAACCAAATCCTTCATAGATTATCATCACGTACATCAATTCTTAATTGATTCGATTCATCCATCGTCATCCTCCCTTATTCCGTCTTTTCCTCCTTTTCCTCCTTTTCCTCTTTGATTTCTCTCTCTACTCCCTCGTCCATCGCTCAAAATGTCCGGCACCGCCACTCCTCCCCCGTCCTCAACAGGCTCCGTGAAACTGGATGCCGTGAAGCAGGCTGTTCAAGCCAATGAACCTCAGAAAATTTCCGGCGCGGCTCTGTACTCACGGTTTGCTTTCGCTGGCGCCGTCTGCTGTGCTGTCACTCACGGTGCTTTCACTCCCGTTGATGTGTAAGCGCACCCTTCTCACGTCCATCTCGAGCGAGAAAAGACCGCGTGTTGCGCATCTCCAATTTTCCACCATCGGACGTCTCGCTAACTGGGATCTCTCACAGCGTCAAAACCCGCATCCAACTCGATCCCGCCAAATACAATCGCGGCCTCATCGGTGGGTTCCGTCAAGTCATTGGAGCCGAGGGTTTCGGAGCCGTCTGGACTGGTGTCGGCCCGACCTTCGCTGGATATTTCCTTCAGGGCTCGTTGAAGTTTGGAGGATACGAATTCTTCAAGCAACAATGGATCAACCAACTTGGATTGGAGACCGCATCCAACAACCGAACCGCCGTCTACCTCGCCTCGGCGGCCACCGCTGAGTTCTTCGCCGACATTGCTCTGTGCCCTCTGGAAGCCACCCGTATCCGTATGGTCTCCGAACCGGGTTTCGCCAACGGTTTGGTCGGTGGTTTCAGCAAGATCTTGAAGAATGAAGGTATCGGTGCTTTCTACTCGGGCTTCGGTCCCATCCTCTTCAAACAGTCAGTCCATTTCCCATTCCTGCCTCCATGTTCCGATGATTCTAACACCCAACAGGGTCCCCTACACAATGGCCAAATTCGTCGTTTTCGAGAAAGTCTCCGAGGCGATCTTCAACGTTTATGACAAGAACAGCATGTCTGGTGGCCAGCAGACGACCGCCAATCTTGGCGCTGGTCTCATCGCTGGTTTCGCCGCCGCGCTCATCTCCCAACCCGCCGATACCATGCTCAGCAAGATCAACAAGTCCAAGGGCCTTCCCGGTGAGGGCACCATGAGCCGACTCGTCAAGATTGGACGTGAGCTTGGTATCCGTGGATCGTATGCCGGTATCGGTGCTCGTCTGTTCATGGTTGGTGGTCTGACTGCTGGACAATTCGCCATCTACGGTGACATCAAGAAGGTATGTACTCTATGTCTGTAACCGTTTGACACTCAACTCACTGTCTGTTAGGCCCTCGGAGCGACCGGTGGTGTCGAAATCGCGAAATAGATTGGAAACCTGCACATTAGACTCGTTCGAGCGCGTGACTAAAAGCGCTCCTTAAAAGTATCCAGCGTGGGATATCAGATGAGCATCATCCGAACATAGATTCTCTCCCAAAATTTCCGCTCTGATGTCCATTCGGGGGTTTCTCCGAACTCGCTGGACAGTTTTTAATAGACAGCGTTTGTGGCATGGCATATTTGCGGGTTCTGTAATTGTACGGCTTTCATTTAGTAGAGAGAGGGTTGGCTGGGAAATGCAATGTTGAATCGTCCAGGCCATGTGGCATCTGTTGAAGTGTGTGGATCGTTCTTGAGTCTTCGTCCGAATGACCAGTGGGTTAGAGTTCCGATACCCAACAATATTCAGGACACCAGAGTCTTTTCAATATGCATATATTTATGGTTCAATCATCTCGTGCAACCTGTGCCGCTGGATGAACCGCAATCGGCAGCAGTGCTGTGATACTTCCAAAACTTTATACTGAACACCACCATGGATCGAAGTGGCAACCACTAACGCTTACATGTAAACCATGGTACAAGCAGGACCTTTCGAGGGTTCAACGACTCTAAGGGACGACAGGGGCGCCGGAGACGATTTCGCGGGATTCCGGTGCCGCGGTCCCGCATTACTACTTCCATCCCCGGGGAGCTGCTGATGGGTCATCTGCCCCAACCTCTGTTACGACAACTGTGATTATCGACACGTTTGGAATTTTGTTAAGGTATTCACGTACTTGCGAAGCGCTTGACTCAGAACTGTCACGCGCTCCCTCATCAGTGTGATAAAGTTCTTGCGCGCGCATCCGCCAGCTCTCCAGCTCTCTATTCCTCGTTCGCGCTTAAGTCCGATCTTACCCCTCCTCGCACCCTCCAACGACGCAATCATCTTGACCATCATGTCGAACCAAGACTACTACAGCCAACAAGGCGCCGGCTATGGAGGATATAACTCGCCTCCTCCTCAGCAAGGGCAATATGGTGCTCCTCCGCATCAGGAACATCCGCCGCAAGGGCAATATGGTGGCTATCCCCCACCTCAGGATGCCGGCTATGGCCATAGTGGCTCTCCAGCCCCAGGCGCTTACGGCGCTGCTCCTCAACAAGGAGGGTATCCTCCAGCGGGATACAATCCTTCGCACGGTCAACCTCCACACGGTCAATCTCCATACGAGCAGCGAGAGGGTTACCCTCCACAGCATCATCAAGGCGCGCCTGGCGGCTACGCACCAGGACCAGGCCCATACGACCAGCACCAACAGGGGCAGTATGGTGGGCACTCAGGCCAACCCCCTCCACAAGGTCAAGGTGGACCTGAGGGCGATCGTGGACTTGGTGCCACCCTACTAGGCGGAGCAGCTGGTGCATACGGTGGTCATAAACTCGCAGGTGGAGGGTTAGGAACCATCGGAGGAGCCATCGCTGGAGCGATTGGCGCCAATGCATTGGAGGGTAAGCACAAGTAAGTCCCTCATGATAGTGATATCCCTAGGATATTGTGGATGGACGCTGACGAATCTGGGAATAGGAAACATAAGAAGAACAAGAAGGACAAGAAGCACAAGAAAGACAAACATGGTTCAAAATATGCAGGCTCCGCAGCGGTCGGTGGGCTGTATGGTGGCCATCATGGGCATCATCGCAGTAACAGTAGCAGCAGCTCGTCGTCTTCCTCTAGCAGTTCTTCTTAAGGTGGCCCTCCAAGGTGTATCAGATTCTTTGTTTCTCTTTACTTGTATCCTAGTTACGCTCAGCTGGACTGTGACGTCTCTGGACGTGGATCAACCGTGTTTAAGTGTTTTTGGGCGGTCATGACAAGTCACAATTTTCCATATCCCCAAGAAGGCGACGATATTTGATTCTAGGAAGACATGAGAATGTCCGAGTGTTATCTTCTCTATTGGTTTCACCGAATGACTTGTGGTAGTAAATATATTAGATATCAATACTTGGCTGACATGACTCGATCACTGGCTCCATGGTGTATTGAATTAAGTTTTCCAAAGTTTCGTACCATATCGTTAGAGAGCCCTCGTTGTTGATATCAAGCGGTAATCTGGATCATGGTCGTGGTTCCATCGAATAGTTGTCGAAATTTGGTGGCCGAATGATTGAAGCTGTGCATAGGCTAGATCTTTGGGAGCTGGATTCCATGTGGAGTTGACGGACCAACCTTCAAGGCAGTTAGGGAAAAAAAATCTCACGCTGCCATTGTAGCTGTCAATCTCTACATCAGTTCCAAGTTACATCCTCAAAATCTTTCGAAAATTCTACGAATCTATATGTGTAGTGGCGAATATTGATGGGTGTTGATGAGGATCGATTGTTCGCAAAATTTTCCACAACGCCGAAAACTGCTGCTCCATGCAGGTCCTTACAAGTACACTCCTTCGAATTTGAATACCAAACATGGATATACTCTTGGAGTATTTCGAGTCTTGTCTCCCATCCGATTTAAAAGATGCTCTTGTCGACGAACTTCATGCTATTAAGCAGGGAGACTTTTCATATCTTCTTCAACACCCGGTCACCCAACTCATCGTGGGGCGAACTGGCGATGGACGTCTGAAGGAAGCATCGGATGAAGATTACGATGTCTGGAGCGATTTCATCTTCGATCGTCTGGGCGTTATCCTAAGCAAAAGAGCAGACTCAAACGGCGGTATTACTGAATCTCCTGCATACTACCAACATCTCGTTTCTCTGGTTGGGCTTGCAGCGCTTTATGCGTTCATCCAGTCAAATGTCACCGGTCCTCCTCTTCAAATTTCACCTCAGGATGTTTTATTTCCCTCTAAAGTCATACAAAACCGTTCGACGGAATCCACCTTCCGTCGTGGGCTCTTGTCATCGCTCACTGCGGACGGAATTGGTGCATATCAGCTTGCGAACAACGTCGAGCTTTTCTGTCTGGCGGACACGATTTTTACTTGCCCACCCCTCGGGAAAAATATCAAGGCCGCAAAATGGATCAAACTCAGGGTCGACTTTCTGCATCAGCGTATGCTATCAGAGATTGCACCATCTCTTGAAGACGCCATCTACGCCTCGTTGGTTGAGCTAGAGCCCATGGTTCTCCAGGACTCCAAAGATGACGGTGTCCTGTATACCAACTTCCTTCTAGAAAGGGCCACAATCCACACCCACCATGGTATGGACAAGAAAGCCCACAGCGACATAACTCAAGCAGTCAAGGAGCGACAGTTCGAGTTTGCAATTACCGGACGCCTTGGGAAACGAACAAAGTTCCAAGAGAACGATCTCAGCCAGCTTGTGGTTCTAGCACGCAGCAGATCCGAAGATCACGATGATACGACTGCCCCGGACCGGAGTACCGGACGAGATACGGTCACTCGCAACATCGCTCCTGAAAATGTCGACCTAAATGACGATACCATCCTAGATTCCATATCTTTCACACCTGCTGCTAGTTCTGGACCAGAAGCAACCAAAGGAACAATCATTAAAGATCCAAACAGCATACCTCCGAAATTGGCGGACATCGACCCATCTTCGCAGCCATTACTTCACCCACTTGACAGCATAATCCTTCTATCCACAGCATCCTCGATTACCAACACAAATCCTGCGGATGGTCTTACGCGAGAAGAAACAGCCCCTTACGCAACTCGCGTGCTTGATGGTGGAAGCTCAAATTGGCAAGTGTACACGCAAGGACTTCTTGTGCGGAGTCGGATCGAAGGCTATCGCTCTAGAACGACAGAACGTGGTCTCCTCCAACTTCAGGCCCTAGTCGACCAGATCATCGTTGAAACATCTGGAACACATTCGGATGGCGAGAAAGACGATAAAGGGGCAACCTCGGGGCAAGATCAAAGCGTTCCCCTACCCACGATTGAAATTAGTGGTCCAAATGGAACGACTTCTACCTCATCGGACTCAAAGCCGGCAACTTTCCTTCCAGCGCCAAAGCCCACCGAATCCGCCCCAGTCATGGAACGTCTCCAATACGTTTTCCAGCTGAGCTCGCCCTATCGATGGAACCTTGAGTCGGAATTGGCTGCCAGGTGGGTCGGCATTGGTGGTCTACGTACTGCATTAGAAATCTATGAACGACTTCAGATGTGGGCTGAGGCTGCACTTTGCTGGGCGGCAACGGAGCGAGAGGACAAGGCAATAAAGATTGTGCGCCGTCAATTGTATCATGCAACCGACGAGAGGTCCGAGGAAGAGGCAGCGAGCGACGACTTGGAAACATGGGAAGGGTCAGAAAGAGATCCTTTGCCGTCCGATGCAGCAAGACTTTTCTGCATTCTCGGGGACATTGATATGTCTCCTATATACTTTGACCGTGCGTGGGAGGTCAGCTCCCATCGATATGCTCGTGCGAAAAGGAGCTTGGGGCGCTACTTTTATGCACGCAAAGATTTCCAAAGCGCAGCCGATGCCTACGAGGCCAGTGTTAAGGTCGCTCAACTCCATCATGGCTCTTGGTTCAACCTTGGATGCTCGTATTTGGAACTACAAAATTGGACGCGAGCAATCGATTGCTTTAGCAGGACGGTCCAGCTCGATGATCAGGATGCAGAGTCGTGGAGCAATCTTGCCGCGGCTCTTATCCGTCTCGACCCAAAGCAAGCTATCGAATCAGCACCACAAGTTCCAGAGGTCCCATTGGAAGATGAAGATCTTCACGAAAGCTCTTCATCCCTCCCCGCACAACCGACATCACAGTCGAATCGAATCCATGCGTTATCCGCCTTACAACACGCAGCACGTCTCAAGCCACACGACTATCATATCTGGTCCAACATCATGGCCATTGCTTTGTCTCTGGCTGACCCTCCTTACGCCACGATGTTGACGTGTCTTCGTCGTTTAGTCGACCTACAGTCCCAAAGCCTTGGTGAGAATGCCATTGATGCCGAAGCTCTTGCGGTCCTTATCAGCCATATCACTTCGACCATTGATTCTCCTGTGGATGCGAACCTCCGTGGACTCCCACGTCTCCTGTCCGAGCTCATTGAATCGAAACTGATCCCGTTGATAACGTCATCAGCCGAGCTGTGGGCTCTCATCGCTCGATTTCGTATCTGGGAACGGCGCCCAGCCGCTGCTCTAGATGCTCAAGAGAAAGCGTGGCGTTGTACCTTGAATACTTCAGGTTGGGAATCTGGTGATGAGAAACATTGGGGACGGGTTGTGGATTCCACAATAGATTTGGCACAGGCATATGAGAGTCTAGGTCCGCAAACACATGAGGACCAAATTGGGACCGTAGTCCTCGATGGATGGAAGTTCAAGGCCAGAAGCGCGCTCAGGAGTGTGATGGGCAAAGGAAAGGAGAGCTGGGATGGATCAGACGACTATAACAGGCTCAAGGAAGAATTGGACGGATTACGGAGTTAAATCCTCTATCAAGAAAGGAATGCAAACCAAATGGACACAAAAGCTCAAACCTGTAACCATGATCTAACGGCCAGGGGCTTTTCGCGCTAAATACAATAGCATGTACATGACTGATCAGACTTTATCTGTCAAACTTGGACTGCATTCGTGTTTCTCCCCACTTGGCTTCCATGAACCATCTTCCTTTCCATTGATGACCAGCGCTCCTGCGCCTCCCTCGACTCCAAAATAGTCCACATCATCCGAAATTCCAACTCCTTTTATAGGCGCCACCTTGTACAGAATGTAGTAGGTAAGCAACGAAATAAGAGTTCCCAGAGGCCAAGACATGTAATACATATTGGACCACCCAGGCAAAGCTTCACCTCCCTGAACCTGTCTGACAAAGCCAGGCAGCGTTATCCAAACTCCAGATGTCCATGCCACGAAGGCACGCCAGTTCAAGCCGTTTCGATAGTAGTAGATGCTGGATGGCTCGATGGTATAGAGATCAGACAATTTCAAGACTCTTCTTCGGACAAGGAAGTAATCGGAGAACATAACTCCAGTCATGGGCCCAATGAAAACTCCATAACCGCCGAGCACGACTAGGAACTTGTTCGCGCCATTATTGAGCAGTTGCCACGGTTGCGTAATGAACGAAACAGCGGCTAGGAAGAGCATTCCACGACGAATGGTGAAATATCGAGGAAGCAGGGAGGCGATGTCCATTCCCCCTGAAAGACCGTTGTTCGCCACCACCATCCCAAACTGTGCGACCATGAATGCAAAACTCGAAAAGGCGACCGCTGCTCGTGCACCAGATGAGTCGTGGTAGTGAAGCTGAAGGGCATCTAGAAGTCGATATGGCTCCCACAGCAAGGTCCCTGCCTGCTCAGGGAACAGTTTTGCCGCGCAAGATGTGCATATAATGCCAATCAGCGCAGTGACGATGGTTCCCAGCGGAACCATTACCAACTGCGCAAGGATCTGATCTTTCGGGCGCCGGGCAAATCGAGTGTAATCGGACTGAACGAAGATGTGAACACTAATGCTCGAAATATTGGTGCAAATCCCTAAAATGAGCATCCAGGCGAGATGTGACCCCTCGGCTTGACGGACGCCAGCCAGAGAGCTAACATCATGCAAGAGATCGCCACCACCTTTCGCCGAAGCTGTGAACCACACCAACAAGGCAAAAATGGTCGGAATGATGCAAGCGCAGCTGATAAGGAACGGAACCTTGTACTTTTCTGGCGCAATCCATATGAGTGGTAGATAGAGGATCGTAAAAATTATGAACGCAGTGAAATCTCCAGTGGTGAGAGTCCCACCAGCCAAAGACTTATCCAGATTCCGGAAAGACGGGGCCAGGGCCGTAAGGAAAGTCCTAAGACACTGGCCGCCCCAGTATACCTGCGTAGAGAACCAGATACAGGCCAGGAAGAATCGTTGTAGGACCACGAAAACGGATCCCCGAACACCCCAGGAGGCTCGTTGTATGATCGGAAATCCGATATGCCACTTCGCACCAGGGGCTCCACTGAGGACGCAAAGCACGCCGACAATGACATTCCCAATGATCACAGTGAGCATGCACTGCCATACGGAAAGTCCTAAGGCGAGAATTGAGCTTCCTGTGGTCCAACCGCCAATGTTGAACGATCCTACGCGCGGAATCAGTAACCGGCAATCACATTATTACTGGATATACACATACCTGTTATTACCCAGAGGGTAACGAATTGCCATGGTCCGTATGTCCTGCGATGTGGAGGAAGCGGTCGGGTGTCATCATTCAACGATCCACTGCCTGGAGCTCCGTCTTTGGATGACTGGACCTCGACCCGGCGTAAAGCATCTTTCAAGAATGCCATGGAGGTTGTGGAAGTGGATAAAGGAGCTTATGAATACTTGCTGAAAACCAGCTACTTGATGATGATCTGCGATTCTCATGGGTTAGGTCGGCCATATATACAAGCTACTTTCCTATTGACCGCGTTGTTTGCTTGACATTCTATCTTATCAACATCCTCACCTAGCGTCATTGTGGGCCTGCCACGTTCCGGTGGCGGGGTTTGGCCAGATATGGATACGATATTCCAGGTGAAGCCAGGGACTCGACATCAGGCTTTGCCCGTTTGAAATCCCACTGTTACAATGAATGACCCACCTGGAGAGTTGATCGTTCATAAGTTCAGCCTCGAGAACCAATCACGCAATATCATTTCGATGGAGATGAGAGGAGGTGCTCAGGAGCTTATCCTTGAGCAGAAGTCATCGTTGTGTGGAGTGCGGAGATGATACTGGCGGAATATTGTACGCCAACGGAATACCTGGGAGACCAGGTCGTATCCCTAGGGTCTGGACCCGTCTTTCGCATTGCATTCAACTCAAGGTTCCTCGGGAACCAGCGAAGGAAGCCCTTCGCTGTTGATGGTTTAACCGCTTGTAGCCAATAACTCACTCTGCTCGATCGCTGGAGTCGCAGCGAGGATGCTGGGGCTCCAGGATGGTCGAGGTACGGATAACGGAGGACGTCGGACGATCTCTGATGGGCGATCTGGTGAGGGAGACTTTGGCTTTGACTCTTGGCCCATCCCTGTAGAATGATGGAATTAGCGCGAGATATGCTGAACGGCTAACTTGAAGAAGGATAGAACCATGATTCTTTATCTTTGGAGAGCATAATGTTAATCAAGGCAACGAGTAAGAGTTTCCAAAACCAAAAGAGTGAAGATATGCTTAAATAACCTTTACTCTATGGGTGATCTAGCCGCTGCTATTCCGGATCCAGACCGTTTATCCATTCAAGCGCATCGAAATGCGGATGAAATAGCTGCAATATAGAATGTGGATTGGTCGTAATCCATTATCGAGGTGTCCAAGTAATATATCTTGACCTGATATCCATCTCGGTTTAGAGAATCTATTCGCTGGATACCAAATGACAAGTCTCCTACATCATCCATGGCTTCAACGATATCAGAGATGGAAACGCCGAAGGTGATTCATCTCACCAATGGAAATGTCGTAACAATCAAGTCGAATACATCCACCACTTTGCAATCCATTCCTTTGATTAACGTTGAAAAAATGCATAGTCCAAATCTGAAGGATCGACAAGCGGTGGCTGAGGAAATTCGAGCAGCATCTCACGAGATTGGGTTTTTTCTTATCACCAATCATGTACGTCCGTAGATCGACTATGAATGAATCGGGGAACTAACTTTTCCGTAGGGTGTTGATATGAACCTAGCCTCTGGTGTTCTGGATCAAGCCAAGCAGTTCTTTGCGCTGCCAAAGGACAAAAAAATGGAGGTCTACACAGGGCGCATGCCAAGTGAATTTTGTGGCTACCATCCAATGCAGGAGTATAACATCAACGGCTCCAAATTAAAAGGTATATTATCTTGGGCGGCACGAGAAGTATCCACAGAGCCTAACAAAATGATAGATCTCCACGAGGCTTACAACTGGAACTATGATGCTTCCAAAGACCCCGGGGCGTTAGATCCGAATCTACCCTCCATCAATCTTTGGCCCTCTGGTATGCCCGAGTTCCAGGAGAAACTTTGCGCATATCAGACCTCTCTCATCAAGCTCGCACGGCAGTTGACTCGTATCTTTGCTCTTGCGCTTTATCTTCCCGAAACCGCTTTTGATGACTGCGTCAGAGTCCCGGAAGCGGGGATGAGAATCCTTCATTACCCAGCGCAAACTGCTGCTCGAGCAGACCAGAATGGCATAGGTGCTCACACTGACGTCGAAACATTTACCATCATCACACAAGACAGTCCTGGACTGGAGGTCCTGAGCAAGTCCGGTCAGTGGATCCAAATTCAACCCGTACCCGGCTCTTTTGTAGTCAATATTGCGGACTGTTTCATGCGACAGACGAACGATTTCTTTGTGAGCACTGTCCATCGCGTCATCAATCAGAGCGGAAATGAGCGGTATTCCGCGCCATTCTTCTGGGGCTTCAATCGGCAATGCCTGCTTACCCCGATCGAGACTTGTGTCAGTGAGGAAAATCCATCGAAGTACCCGCTCATGACTGCCGGGGAGTACTACGAGTGGAGAACGCGACGTCAGAAGAAGGAATGGAAGGATGGGCCACAGAAGTGACTGGATACAACATTATGAGGATGCATTTTTGACCTTGCTTAAACCCCGAATCGCTGCAAGCGTCGAGCGAGGAGTTGGAAATTCTTCTGTCTTTCTAATGGCAAATTATGCAGCACCCTTGCATTCGATACTGTACACCTACCGACAAGGCTATAGTGAGAGCAATGCTTCTATAGGGCTTAGTTATGATTGATGGATGCGACGGAGTCTAGCCATTCGTCAAGCCATGGTGTATCATCTCTCCAGTCTAGTATCATTTCACTGTGCTCGGGAGCTTGCGAATCGCCGAAGAAATTCACGGGCGGTCCGGAGGTTGGGAATGTATGCGCAGTTGATTGATCAATCAGCCCAGATATCCGGTTAACACACTCCCGCAGCCGTGCACTTGCGCGTATTGCGTACGGCAAATCTGTATGAAGGCTTTCGAGGAATTCTGCCATGCAAAGTCTTTCTGTGGTTAGTGTGGGAACATCCATTGTGATACATTAGACATACATAACATCTCTAAGGTCCTGGTAATCGGACATCGGCAACTCCTTTCCAATGAAGTGGCTCAATATGTGACCAAAACCCGAGATTTCTTGGACCTATCGGGAATAAGTAACGATCATCAGCATTTAGGAACCAGGGTTATACCGCTGCTAAACTCATGGCCCTAAGATACTCCAAAGGGATTGAAGAGATCTGTTCTATTAGGTCCAACGCTGTCCGACAGGCTTGATGAAATGTCGCCTTGTTGCTTGTATAACACACCATCCGGACGAGCTTCATATGTTAGCGGACCTCCTCGAAAGGGCGCAGGGTCATACTTGATAGGTACAGACAATATTCGCCGCCTGAAAACCACAACGATTCGCATTCACATTAGACGTAAGAGGAGGTGCAGTTTTGAACCTTGTTGGGAGATTCTCAAAAGCTTCTGTCAACGGTTGTAGAATCCTCTCGTTTAAGTCAAAATCAAGCAGAAATGACGTTGAGAGAAAGCCTTTGCGCTGGCTTTGGTAACCTGGCATTCCATGTAGTCTGAATTTCGTCAGGACATGTTCAAGACCTCGGTATAAATCTGTTACGAAATTCCAACCACTGAGCCATTCCGATTCTGTGGTTGATCTTGCATCCTGTTGGTCTGCCAGAGACGGATATGACACCATGGATTGAATTTCCGGGCAGCGAATTGCATGTCCCATAACCAATGCCATGTGAACCTCTAGACGGTAGAGGTGCCAATATAATCGGCGGTATTCTTCCTTTTCAATCGCTGACAAAGCTGGCGGCCAACGCCTCTCATCGTAAAGATTTTGATCCGCAATTGCAGCATGGTAATATCCTAATTGACACTGGAGTAAGGAACCATTGCCAATCTCCAGAGCTGTCATGCATAACAGTCCGAGCGCTTGAAGGGATTCCTTATCTCGAGGCACTGGGGACGTCGATTGAGTCGTTCTTAGTGCTTCATCAAGGTAGAAGTCAGGGTCAACATTCTGGGAAACATCCAAGGCCGAGGGTTCGATTCCATATTTGATTCGAAATGCACTGAGCGCACACATGGCCATTAGAAGAGCATACGATGACGGCGAATTTGGGAGCTGCCCGTTGGTCCATTGGTCCATGAATGAGTCCTCGTGGACATAATTGACGCTTATATCCGTTAAACCCTGGTGCTTCTGCTGTGTACTCGATTTGTCGACTTACATTGGATAGACAAAGTCAAAAAAGGATCGGATCAAAGTGGTCAGAAGCGCTCTCGATCCATGTTTGCTAGGATCCAAAGCCCATATTGGGCCAAATTGGGCGTGTTGTCGAGGCTTTGGTCCACGTTTTGACGGAATTCGGTTCCGTGTACAGACTATCCCAGCATCAATGCAGGTTCTGCATGGTGTTCGGTCGTCCTGTGCCCGACAGCGCCGTCCTCGACGATGACATGAATCGCATGCTTTCGTGATACGCGTTCCTTTGCGTTCTCCATTCGGTGTTAGATTATCAACCATTTGGTTGGACTCGAGAGGTTCGTGTACGTGTCACCTCGCCGTGCTATCAACCATAAACCTTGTGGTGATTCGAGCGCTGTACTGTGATACCAGCAAGTACTTAATACTCTAACGTTCGTCCACCTCGGATGGTCATCCTGGGATGATTCTGCTACTCTAATGGCACCAGAGCTCCTACGGTTCCTCGCTAGTTGGTGGACCGATACCAGGCTCCGAGCGCTAGCCCAGTATTCCGTAACCACTTGCCGCCTGGAATCTTAATGAAATGAGCGGGGTCGGAGTCTGTCCGCGGGGGTTGGGATGATGCAATTCGACTATTCGATTTTATCTGTCCTCCAAGTGCAAGTACTTAATAACTTCATACCCCCAAATCCGACTCTACCTCAATTTATTAGAATATTTATTACTAGAGTCATCAATCTATCTTCACTATGGCTGTACCCTCGTCCTACAAGACTAAAGACATGGTCTTTCGTCATCTTGGTCCTACTGGTCTCAAGGTCTCCATCTTCTCTTTGGGAGGATGGCTCACATACGGAGGAACACAGAAAGGAGATATCGTAAAGGAATGTCTCCAGGCAGCTTGGGACAATGGCATCAACTTCTTCGATACGGCCGAGGTCTACTCTAACGGACAGTGCGAGGTTGAAATGGGTCGTGCTTTGAAAGAGTTGGGCTGGCCAAGAGACGAATATGTACTGTACTCCGATTCGATACCTTTGCATACCTAACTAAGTCCTTCAGGTTCTTTCCACTAAAGTCTTTTTTGGGACAGGCCGCGAAGAACCGAATACTCGCGGCTTATCACGCAAGCACGTCGTGGAAGGACTCAAAAGCTCGTTGCAACGACTTCAGCAACCATACGTCGATATCGTCCTCGCACACAGGCCAGATGCTGCGTATGTTCAATGCTTGGCTCTTTCGTTGCTATATGATTAACAAGTTCCAGAACTCCCATGAAAGAGATCGTGGAAGGCTTCACGCAGTCCATCCGTAACCTCAATCTCGCTTACTACTGGGGCACGTCCGAATGGTCGGCCACTCAGATCACGGAGGCAACCCTGATCGCGGAAAAATACAATTTGATTGCGCCAATTGCAGAGCAGCCGCAATATAATTGCTTCCATCGCGAGAGATTCGAAGTTGAATACGCTCCGATCTTTGACCAGTTCAGCTACGGGACGACCATATGGAGTCCACTTGCATCGGGTCTGCTCACTGGAAAGTACAACAACGGAGTACCGCAGGATAGCCGATATGCGACGAACAAGACGGTATTCGCCAACAACGTTAAAGAACTCGAATCACCCGAAGGCAAAGCGAAAATCGAAAAAGTGAAGAAGCTTACCGCTGTGGCAGAACGTCTGGGGGGAACTGCTGGTCAATTAGCACTCGCCTGGTGCGCAGCGAATCCCAATGTCAGCACCGTCATTCTAGGCGCGACGAAAGTGGAACAGATCCATGATAACTGCAAAGCACTGAAGCTGTTGCCAAAGCTGACGCCGGAGGTCTTGGAAGAGATCGAGGGGATTTTGGACAACAAGCCAAAAGAGGCCCCCAAATATGGGCGTTCGAGGTAGGTCTTTCTGCCTCGATCATGCTGGGCCGAGTGCCCAGTGAGGAGGGAGACCATCTACAGAAATAGAGCCGTACAGCTAATCGGGTTTTAGACTACCAAGCAAGCCCAAGCATTCACGAACCAAACTGTAACTAGAAATACCAATCAAGTCTGCTGCCGTGCAGCTGGCTCAGATCCACATCTAGAGATTTGAATTTCTCCCCTATTTGTGACATTCATCTAGTGGAAGAAATTGGTGGCGTGACGCGTATCCTCCTGTTCGAAATTTCTTTAATTATATCTAATGCATCTTTGTTCCGGGAGAGATATATAATGGATTCCTTCAGGCTTAATCTAGACATTCCAGCTCCAACCCGCCGGGGCATGCGTCAATCTCACTGGGCCATCGCTCTCGCCCACCTTGGATAGTCATATCGTTCAAGCCTTTTCTGTTATCTCCTCACTGGTTCGAGTGCCAGGAAATTGAAGGATGTCACTGGAAAACTGAAGGGCTTTGTGCCGAAATTGACCCTCTCTGAATGCCCAGGTACTGAGCAACACGCTTCGAATCCAGGAATCTACTCGCTTTTCGCGTGATGGGATCATAAAATCCCGGATCGGGTGCATGTACGTATCAATCTTTTGTACCCAAAAATTCGGATCGAATATATCCATGGCGGAACCAGGCAATGGACAACCCCCAAAATCGGCTCCAAAAAGATGGAATAAGATGACAGTAACAACAGCGGGAACAAGAGAGGGGCGTATGGTAATGTTGGACTTCGTTAGGTCTGCATCAGTCCGCATGGTCTTAAAGTTTTCTTTGACCAGATCCAACGGACTCATATCGCCACAACTTCGATCGTATTCGGCTCCGGTAGCGAGCAAAAGTCGTAAGACGTTCAAATGGCCTTGATCGGGACCATTCCTAGCTCGCAGAAGCTGTCGGAGACAAATGCATAAGCAACGGGAATCTGCCATTCCTAGGGTGGAATCAAGAAGATCCCGGATCCCATCACTGTCTCCTAAAGCACACATGAGATGGAGAACGGATTCGCACTGTGGCTCGGTCTGGAGGATCCAGATGGCGTTCTCACAAACGACGGCTGTGTGAGACTCCGGGGAAATCCACCGTTGGAGGAGTTCGGTGGCTTTCATTGTGTTTCGAGTCATTAACAAGCCATCCAGTGCCCGCTGCCTTCCGGCCTCAGTATGCAGTATAGTCGAAAAGGTATTTCGGTCTCCTGGTATAGGCTTTTCGGACATTCGGTTTTCCGAAGTTCGATGTGCTTGGGTCTTCTCATTGAGGGATGCCCCTGACGAGCTAGGAAGCGGCATTTCTTTCGGGCCCCCTCTCAAGTCGTTGCCGATCATCGATGCAAACGTATCGCGATACACCCGTGACCCCATAACTTCGGCGTCAAAGTCAAAGGTTACGTTATGATCCAAGCAGTTGCTCGCACGAGTACCAGTTGTTTTCTCCGTGAGGCAGGATTCATCGTCCATCAACCATCGAAGGGAAGACGAAGTGTCCTGCGCTTTTTTGATGCTTTCCCGCATGTCTGCGCTTGTTAACATCGCTCTCCGATCCGCTCTAGATGGCCTGTCTGCGTTAGCGGTTGCATTGCAGTGGCGTTCTCGAACTCACAACTGAAAGCACTGCAGCATCAGATTCAGGCTTTGGACTTGATTCCGAAGGAGTTCTTGCAGCTCTTTTATGTCATCCTCCTCCCAGAGAGTCTTGATTTTTGCCTGTAGATCGATGGAGCCCAGTCTGTCAACCCTTGACAGCGCTTTGGATGCGTGCTCTTGAAGCAGAAGGATCAGCGTATCGCATGCTTCAAGCACAGCCCCAAGGTCCACAGCGGGCTCTTCATTGCGACCAAAGTCCTCGGGGGAATCCTTCAGCCACTCCGAGATATTGGCTGTCGCTGTTTTCAAAGCCCTCACCTGTGTTTCCAAGAGCTGCATCCGTACATCGACGGACTGGAGCCGGGTGCGAAGGGAGTGCAATTGATGTACTAGTCGCGAGGCACCACCCGCGATGGTCACACAGGTGGTGACGAGTCCGAATATTGAACATGGATCCATCGAAGTCGGAATCTTCGCTGCCGTCTGTTCCGGATTGGAGAGTTCAGAGTGCTCCCTTCCAACTCTCAAATTTACCTTCCGGCTGATTTGTCGGAATATTTGAAGGAAGACTTTCAAAAGGCATCCGCCTGTGGCTTAAACTCAGATCGGCGCCAGTGGTGGCAGTGCTGGATAGTGGCCTGGATGAGAAACCATGTCGACGCATGGCGAGCCGGGATTGTCATCATCGACCTTCCAAAAACGAATAGCAACGAAGGACTTCTATGACCAATCATGTTGAATGCTGTGTAGGCCAACCTTGAAAGGACCCGCTCGCTGGTGGACTGTGTCGCCGACTCGTGGAGAACTCGCCTCGACCCATAGGGCGAAGCTGAAGAGGATAGCGATATCAAACATGATGAATCCATCACGGACATGCCTTGACTGCACTTTGCACTCAACAGGTAAAACGACTTGAAACATGCATACCTTACTCTGTGCTCAGTGCTATATTCTAGTTAAAATAAAGTACATCCAGGCCTTTACGGTTTCTTGAATCTTCCAGCCCAGACGCGTGGACGTGTGGACGCGTGGTGACTTGAGTCAACTGCAGTGAAGGGATTAGGGATAAGGGATCAGGGATGAGGGATGGAGCTGTCACGTGCACAGGCCTCCCACATCCACTATCAAACCAGACCGATGAAACATCCACGAAACTCGACAACACCAAAATGTAAACAACCTGGAAGGGCGGAATAAACTGGACTGTATGACGAACCAACGGAATGAAACGAATGAATTAGTTGGATGTTGAACTTCGCGCTTCTCGATCCGATTGAAAGAATCCCACCCACATCTTCCCTCTCATCCATCAATAAGCTAGCACAACAACACCAGTAACATTGGGTGTCGCCAAATACAACCATGTCGGGGACAAAGCAGATGGAGGTTGCTATGCTTACGGAGCACCTTCGGTACACTCCAATTGTAAGAGATTCCAAAGGCACGGTACGATAGACCCTAACAGCAATCAGACTCTCCTTGACGATATCATCAACACCGTGAATGAACTGGTCAACAGAGCCATCGATGCTGCTGAAGAAGGCCTTCTAGCAGCCCTACCGACCGACCTAGGCTTTTCAGATAGCCCCGAAATCGTGGCGAAAGGCAGCGATAGCCCAATTCAATCCCAGGCTGAGATAGAGGACGGTTCTCATAAGCTCGAGACTCTGGTCCAGGCCAACGTCGACAAGAACTTCGATAAACTGGAGCTTTTTGTTCTTCAGAATATCTTAACCGTCCCAAAAGACTTGGTACCGTGGATACAACTTCCACACTATGAAGTAGGTGTGCAAAGTCCTTCGTTCCTAGCAAGAGGCTGATGCGTGCAGGATATCGAAATTGTCGAAGATTCCAGCAGGTCGGCCGAGTCCACCTTAGCACTCATGCGCAAACTCCGAGAAACGAAAAAGTTGCATTCCCTGCTATCTACTGAGCTCACTCGGAATGCTGCATTGACCTCGAACCTTCAAGCCTTCCTCTCTTCTTCCGATGACTCTCATTTCCAATTGGGAAACCTTACGAATTCGCAAGCAGCTTCTGCCCTTGGTGTTTCCTTGACTCCCAATCCCCTAGCACCCCAAGGAACGGAATCTAGGAATCATATAAAATCGGGCCCCTTATCAACCCACTCATCGTTTGCTGTCGCTCAACTCCCACATCTCCGGACTCTGCTTGCCGGCTTGAAGCCAAACCTATCGGCAATTAACGAGCTTCCAAAATCTCAGATCGAACAGTCCGCAGATGTCCAACCGGGCGATGCCCAAGTCCGTCGAAATTATATTGAGGGTCGCGGTCGGCGGATTCTGGAGTCCGTCGGTGTACCCGACCTAATCGGAGGAAGTGGGCAAGCTTTGGGGCCGACAATAGACCCTGAGGAGGTTGAAGCCCTTGAAGGATGGATAGGAGAGAATGCAAAGGAGAAGCGCAACACTTGACGCATGAGTTGTTCGGTCGGCGGTCTCAATCATGTGGGAAATATCCACGAATTTCCTGCATTTCGAGACTGCCAACCAAAGCAAAGGCAGCAATTTAACAGATTGCTGGAAGGTGAGATCTATCACATATGCACGAATAAATACACGAAGGGCCGATTTAATTTCTCCTAGGGAAAGAAGAAATGCACTGGACTACAGCTTGGGAACGGAATTATTGGCCGGAAGCCAAAGAACGCGATCGGATTAATATGCAACTCTCTTGACGGAAGCACGCAAATTCTCCGGCAATTCATCCTCGCGGACAATCCCTAAAAGCAACATGTCGCCCCAGAAGAACATGGCGCGTTCTCGGGCATAGGACAAGTAATCGAACTCCTCCTCCTCCTCCGATTCAAGTCCTCCATCTTTCTCAACTGATCCTGATGCTTGATCCTTGTCGATCTCGTCTCCAGCCGCATCCCCTGGCTTGGAGTTATTTTCCTCTGGACCAGGAATTGTGGCTTGTACAACGCCCCAGGCCACCCATTGCGCCGAATTGGCTCCTCTCCAAATCATCGTCTCGTGCATCAATTTTTTGACTTCGAGATCGACGACCACGTCTCGATCGTCTACTTCCCCGAACGATTGGGACGATGATGTCGCAGGAGGCAATCGAAGACCTGCGGGAGATCGCGAGTCGGAGAGCAACAGGGAGAGCGACCCCGTCGAACCACTAATGCTTCCTGTCGTTTTGGAGGCCCCGATTGTCGGACGCTGGGCTGGTGCTGGCTGCTCCGCAAGACTCAGTGTCTCTGTGGTACTGGAATTTGGCGTCCCAGCCTCGGTGCTAGCATTAGACTGGTTGCTGTCCATGCGATACAGGGTGTTCGATCGGCTTCCTCCGAATTTTGGATGATGTTGAATGTAGGCTTTGATAAATCGAGCTTGTTCTTCAGGGGTGGGGTAGTATTTGGTATTACACGCGAAGGACGCCGTCGTCGAATGGTAATTATAGCACCACTCAGTGAAATGGTTCGCAAATTCTAGCCCTCGAACGTTGGCGTTGGCATACTCAAAGTCGATGACCACGAGTTGCCTATGCTCGTTTGCTGGAAGGAGCAAAGGCGACGACCCGGATGGTGCCAACCGTAAAATGTTGCCATATTGTGTCTAGAAATGTTAGCATCGGTGTCCTGGCGCAACAGATGGTCCATTGACATACATCATTGTGAGCAAATATCAACTCTTCCTTAACCTTTTCGACTCCCCCATACTGGTGATTAAGCCAATCTCGATATCTGTCCACGGTGTTCCGAAAAAGCGCCCATGGGACCCCGCAGACGAGAGGAGAGTCATCATTGCGTTTGATCGTCTCCCCATCTAGGAAACCGACAATCTTTTCACACCGTTGAACCCATTTGTCCCAATTTCTCCAAACAAATGGCCCGCCAGCAATCTCATTCGCTTCTAGCTCGATTCCCTCGTGTAGTTCCCTCATCCGTTTGGCGATCTGAATGCTTGTGCCAGGATCCCGGAAGTCTTTAGGGGTCAGGGGCTGCGCATGGAAATATTCCTCGAACCTGCCATTCGCAAACGTGCCTAGCAGCTTGGGCCCAATATTCTTCCTACCCAGTCTCCTCAAGATGGCTAATTCCACGTCCCTGTCAATGAGATGCTCCACTTGCGGTCCGTAGATTCGTAGGAGAAGTTTCTTTGGCGGTTTTCGGAGTTTGACCGACGATCCTTGTCCCTCTCGAGCTCCATCCGAGGAAAGTTGTTGCAAGAGCAAGTCTCTCGGAGGTGTAACGACGTAGACTGCATTTGTCAACGCCCCACTCAATCTTTCCACATCAATGTCCTTCGACAGATGTAAAGGAACGTGACGCCATCGTCTCAATCGCAACGTATGGGTCAGGCGGACAATCTCATACTTGAATATTGCCCATCCTTCTTTCTCTTGCAGAGACGTACGGCTAGCACTGCGTAGACCTGAGCCGTCATCGGCCTCACCCCCAGCATACGACAGTGTCTTGGAATTATCGAGTACCGCATCGCAAGAAGGAACAAGGGGATCGCTGTCAGCGTAGTCGGTATCTGATGAAACCGTCGAGGCTCGGGAAAGTCGCAATAACTTCCTTCTGGTAAGCGAGGTTCGACGGCTTAAGCCCCCGTCTACCGGTGGGATATGGGTAGAGCAGCGGTCCAGGATAGCTTGCAGTCGATCAAGAGCAGCAGATCCTTCGGAGGTGTCCGAGGTACGGCGACCACCGGACGCGGTAGCCTCATCATGAATAGGTGTTGCTGCGTTGCCCTTGAAATCTTTGACGTGCGATGTTCGTCCGTCCATGTGCCCTTCGGCAACCCGTTTGCTCTGCCTTGCTCTTCTTTGTCGGGCCCTTTCTGCCACCAACCATTCATGCACCTTAGCAGCGACGCTTTTGGATGTCTCGTCGTGAAATTGATTGTCCCGGTCGACTCCTCGAATTGGAAGCTGTTGGTCGAATGGCCGTAGACGAGGGGATGCCAAGCGTTCTTTAGACAGCCGTCCACTGAGGCGCCTAGTACCTAAGGTTGTGCTATACTGTTTTGTAGCAGGTTGGTCCAATGAGAAGTCTGCATCTGCGTCGAGATCTTTGGACTTCCCTAATATTAGAGGTGAAGGTTCGAGAATTGACACCGCTAGCGATATTAGTTAGACGAGTGGTCTTCTATGAAAGTATACCTGGGCAGAAATCAACGGCTACAACAAAACAATGGCTCCATTGTCGAGCGAGAGCGATCCAGTTGCCCGGAATTGCAATCACATCAAGCATATGGGACGAATCCAGCGAACCGGCTCTTCTCATGATCTCGCGATAACAAATATAAACCAAAGCTAGAGGAATCTTACTTTTCTGAGAAGCGCTCCGTGGTGACGCAGAATGGGTCGTTTCTGAAGGATTCTCCGGCATTTCGGTGGGTTGCAATCGGTTGACAAGACTCGAAATTTTCTATATCGCTGTCGTACATGTAGTACCAATCCGGAATAAATGACGCGACGCTGCCAATAAAAAGTCCCAGATGAAATGGTCTTCTGTCTTCAAGATTGAAGGCGAGGAATTAAGATATAAGCTGCTTCTCAGACTTAAAATAAGATCGGTCGCGCCTTGTCAAGACGTTGGCTTTATTATGAATAAGCTTCTTCCCGCCGTGTCTAACGCATTCCTGTTTGATGGACCTGCAACCTAGAGCAGCGTCTACAAGTTCGAGGCGGTGTGCAGGAACAGCTCAAGGCGGTTTGGAGGGTCAGAGGAGAAACGAGAAGGGAAAACCGAATTGGAATCTGGATGGTAGAAGGGATGGGAAAGACCCAAAAATAGACGGCGAAGTACTTTGGAAATCAGGATACTGCCGATAGGAGGAAGAAAGAAGATGGGAAATCCAAAAGATGAGATCATACAGCAACAGGACACATCCAGGATTCCGGCGCACCATCCGCCAAATACCTAATATTCGACGATGATGATCTGAATGGGTGGTAGAGAGAATCATGGGTCCATTTCCTAGCGCCCAAGAACCAGACGACTAGCATTAATACTAGTTTTTGAATTGGTATTGATTTTGTTAACGGCATTATTCTCGTCTACCTTATTCCGGGATTCCTTACTGTTCTAAACCATTACCGTAAATGACGGAAACAATGATTCCTCTCTCCCATGAGATACCTACCACAAGCCAAAGTTGCATGCTTACGATTTGTTTGATGAGCATAAATCGTAGCAAATGCCTAGGGTGCCTTTCCCAGTAGTCCACTTTACATCTAGAGTACGAACAGCACCAGTTAGGATACACGTAATTGACAAGCCTAGAAATCAAACGCCGCGTCCGGCGGCGTCCCTAACCATTGTTGTTGCCATTCATCCGACCATTTGCTCCGCTGGAGAGCCCCCGACGCCGCAGAAACAGTCTGGTCCTCAAAATTTATATCCATTCCCATAAAATCTATCCGGAGAAACTCGAGGGGTCATTGAGTAGCCCATTCGACCACCTTCAACGCCAGCATAACTAGTATGAGGGTACTGGGAAGAATCCTGGTTCCAGGGTTAGCATATTCGACGAGGGATCCAAAGCAAGGATTGGATTGTACGTACCAAATCACATAACTTTGGAAGAGCAAACGACTCATCGCTCCCATGTAAACATTGTTGATCTGACAGATCTGAGCCAGCTGAAGCGCGCTGGGCGCTCCGGTAAGAAGAAAGCATACGATCACGAAGATCGGGTCATCCAAGATGCTCACGGGCACGTATTTTGCGGTAAGCGCTAGGATGGGTGCCATGACGATGGTTGGGAGCAACATTCGACTGATAAGGCTGGCGATGAGAAGATTTCGATCTTCCTTCGTCTTTGCATTTGCCACTTCCGGATCTTCCTCCGGATCTTCCTCCGGGAGCGTATTTCGAGCGAGATTACCGCCCAGGACCACGAGAATCAATGGAACCGCTACCCCTCCCGACTGAGAAATGGCTCGTGTGACGGAGTTGGAGAGGAAAGTGCCGGGACCGAAGAACACGTGTTGAAGATTAGGAACCGATGCAACGATGATGGCAGCAAGCATGGCCCAGAGTGGTGGGTTCATGAAATCCCACAGACCGTGCATGAACCGAGATATCTGACGGTAAACCCAGGCGAAAATGGTCAGAGCCGGCCGAGGCAATGAATGAAACGCGTTCGTCAACTTGGATGCGACCAATGTGGAGAAATCGGTACATTTTTGGGAGACTATATCCCGTGCGCGTTTCGGCCAGCCCCGCGGTCCCGAGGGCATTGATTTCGCTAGGTCCGAAGACGGCATAGGAAAGTGCGTAATATGGGCTACAGAATAGTCTCGAGGGAGATGGGGAGCGCCGTTGGGACTGAAGTGCGACACGGGGAAAGATGGGGATTGTTCCTCTGCGCTTGACGAGAGAGATTCAGAAGTGCATGCCGAGCCTTCATCGTAGTAACGGCGGTTGATGGGTGTTACGCTCCCAGATCCAAACTCGGAATCCGAGTGCATATGACTTGGCTTTGGTCCGTAACCGTTCCTGTTGGCGCCAGGTGTTTGTGTCCCCGATTCAAAGCCTTCGTCCGAGTAGTCACTGAGAAGATCGCGTTGTTCCTCTACGTCGTCGTCCGAGTAATCGCTCCGAATCCTTGGCGTCTGTCCCCTCTCGTCCCGTTCAAATTTCCCCGGGGGTGCCAGTAAGACGTGGTACCCCCAACTCCAACGCACCAACTGACCCAATTGCTGGAAAATGAGTAGGTAAAGGATCCCTCTCGCCGCCACGTCCTCGTCGTTGTCTCCAGGGATTCGATCCCAATGTAGGCCGGACAAGGTCTTGGCCAAGGAAAAGACAAGTGAGATCGGAAGGGAGTTGGAGTTACCAAACACCTGTCACGTCAGCATTGATCCATCCGTCCAAGATCGCATTCCATGACCTACCCCCATCGCAATGACAAAGTTCCGTGGCCGCTTCTGAAAGCGGAATAGCTTGGAGATCACATATGCGCAGATATAGGACACCGCGGTCTGGATAACGAAGATGAAGGGGATGATGCCGAGTTCGACGAGTTTGTGGGCGGTCAGTTGGGACGCAAGTTTGGTAAAGACTGTCGCAAAGGGATGGAATTAGCGGAGTGGGCTCTACGGATCGACATGGTTCGAAATAGCTCACTAAGACACGGTGTAAAAAGCTGGACGTTCAGATTCGCCAGGAATTTCTGAGCGGTGCCGTCAAACATGCCCTGCCTGGCGATGATGTAACCGGGCAGGCTGACACAGACTACCTCCAAAACGGCCTCGAAGACGAGTAGGACGAGGTGACCGAAGTCCGGGTGGGAAGAATGCGGAGCTGCATCATTCCTGAAGATGCTGAAGGGGCGCTTCTGGTCGACAGCGAATGCGGAAGGATGGAAGTCGGACACCGCGCGTATACGGAGAGAGGTGGGTTGTTCGAAAAACGACATCACGAGCCCTTGGTCGGGCCACGCGGTCAATCGTCTTGGTGCTCGCAATCCGGTATGGGTATAATCTCTGGATACGGTGAAGCGGTACACCGACGTGGTGGGAGTCGACGCGGTTAGAAGGCGAGGTTGGTGTATCTGGAGATGAGCGATGACGCAACGAATGCCGGAGATGATGACTGCCACAACAGCCAGGCCATCATGGCGAAGAAAGAAGAGTGCGAATCATTGATTTCAGACCGTAGATGGTTATCGACGACTTAGACGGAGAGGATTCAGGTGAGATGGGAAGGTGGAAATTCAGGTGGAGGTTCAGGTCCCATACATTACCTTCCCTCTTATCCAGACCACAGCGGACACGTACTCTAAGCCTCTATTACTATCTCGGATAAGATCTGGTGGCGGTCAATGAGCGATTGGCGGATGGCGGAGCAATCATAACCCTTGATATCGATCCTTCATAGCATCACCATTCAACGATTCAACAGAATCCTGTACCATGGCAAACATTGGTACAGGAGGCTTGGGGGCTGGTCGTTGATAACGTCAACCAGTGAATTGAACATTGCAGCTTGATAGCTATCCTTAGCTAAGAGCTATCACGCCAACTCACTCAACCATGTGGCGCAGCTGATTGCGCATCGCTGATTGCCATGTTCCCCAGCACCATGAACCATTCCACTGCAACATGCAAGGTTGATAGCCCTGGCGGCCTGTCCTAAAATGATCTGCACAGTGCATGCATTCGTCTCGAGAATCCGGTCCACATCGGAAATCGGAATTCTGATGCACTGAGAATGACCACCTCCCAATTCCCAAGTCCCAACGTGCAACACACTGAGTCACTGACGGCACAAAGCAGCAAGGCATGAAGGCATCAAGGCACTAGGCCATCGTAGGTCACCTGCAATTGATGACCTGGTGCTGTTAATTACCACTAATTAGACACGAAGCAGAGAGAAGCAGAGAGAAGCAGAGAAGCAGAAACCAAAAATTAAAGGCTTGAAAATGTTGAATATGTTGAAAATGTTGGAAGTGTTGGATATGTTGGATATGTTGGATATGTTGGATATGTTGATCGATGAACCAGCTTCAAACTTGAAAGTTGTCTTCAAAGACGTCAGTGGTACCACGGGGAGGCAAGGGAGGGAGGGCCTTAGTGCTCTGAAGATCGAAAATGCATGAGCTAACGCCACTCTTTCACTAATCGCTAGAGAGTAATTAGAGACTGTTGTGCAGTTCACGGGCCACGCGGATTGGAGAGAGAAGTGGGAAGGCCTGACTCCTGGTCGCTCCTGGCCATGCATATCCTGATATCCTCTCTCCCACCGCTGCACCACCACCACCACCACCACCACCACCACCACCATTATTATTGCTATACCGCTATTGACATCACGCTATTGACATCACTGCTCTTTTTTATTCTATCCCCTCCGTCAACTCCCCTTCCCTCTCCGCCACCTTCCTGTTCATATCTCCGCATTCCCTTTCCTCCTTCCACTCACTTGCACCTATCCCCTCCTTCGCTCCATCCCACTCGTCTCCCACACCCTAGTGCTATCTCCTACAAAAGTCCGCTTCAATGCATTCTTCATAGCGAATAGCACCCTCCTCGGAGTTGCAGTGGTACCCCATCCTTCCACCTCCGACCCTCTCGTTGTCCGGCTTTCTAGTCCCTGCCTCCTCGTGCCGGTCGTTGTTCCCCTACAATGACTTCCTTGTCCACCGGTTCTCCCGCCCCCACGACCAACGATGTAGCAGACAACACGAACAGTTCGAACCAACATCCGCCCCACAATCCGCCAGATACCGGTCCCTCCGCCCTTCCCACAACATCCGAGTCGACCAATCCTCCGTCACTCTCCGCCCAGATGGATGCCACACCACCTCCCATTTCATCCCCGAGTCCTTCATCTTCAACTGGCAGAATGACCCCTTCATTCACCCCGCTTGCCAACCTCAATGCTGCGCGCCGCCCGCCGGGGTCGGTGGACTCAAGCGGTGCGGCGTCCGATCTCAAATCCGGCCCGGACCTACTAGCGAAGATGAAGGCTTTTCACTTGGAGCGGAGAGGGGCGCCGCCGGGAAATATGGCTGCACCGGGAACCGATCGATCTGCTGGCGGATCGACCGGGGAGGCGGGTGTCCCACCGGCAAGAGGCCCGCAGCTTGGTCCCGGAGGTGTTCCTAGCTCGTTCAACCTCCCGCACGGCGTAGCGAAGCCTGGATTTAGCCACTTTCAATCGGCACCAGCCGTTCCTCGTGCGGGAGGCCCCAAGAAACCGTCTCTTGCAGAAAAGCGCGGAATGGCCCTTCCCGGCGGCGTGGCTAGCAACAATAGCCCAGGACCACTATCGGGGGCGGGGCGAAAAAAGCCAGGGCTCAGCCTGGCGGGGATGAACGAATCCAACGATGCCTCCGGAGCCGGTGATGCACCAACCAAACCGAACGGCGGTTCCATGCTCGACCGATATTCGGAGTTCCTCGATGCCAAGACCGGTTCGTTACGTTTCAAGGGCAAGGCCGTCCTCACTTCACAAGGCATTGAATTCGCCGGAGGGAGCGCATTTAGTATCTCGCTGGACGAGGTGGATACGCTCGACGAACTGGGGAAAGGCAATTATGGGACAGTGTACAAAGTGAAGCATGCGCGCCCCAAAATCCGCCGCCCCGGTCTCGGTCTGGCGGGCAATCGCATGCACTCCTCCCCGGTCGCGACACCGCCTCGAGTCCAATCCGATGAGGTGGGTTCGGAAGGGAGCGTCGTCGCGGCGGCCAACACCACCACGAGTAGCGGCACCGGCATCATCATGGCCATGAAGGAAATCCGCTTGGAACTCGACGATGCCAAATTTGCCGCCATCATCATGGAACTCGACATCCTACATCGCTGCATCTCACCGTACATCATCGACTTCTACGGCGCCTTCTTCCAAGAGGGCGCTGTGTACATCTGCATCGAATTCATGGACGGAGGATCGATCGACAAGCTCTACGGCGATGGCATTCCGGAAACCGTGCTCCGAAAAATCGCCCTCGCCACGATCATCGGCCTCAAGACGCTGAAAGACGATCATAATATTATCCATCGCGACGTCAAACCTACAAACATCCTGGTGAACACCCGAGGCCAGGTGAAGATCTGCGATTTCGGGGTGAGCGGCAATCTTGTGGCCAGCATCGCCAAAACGAACATTGGTTGTCAGAGCTATATGGCCCCCGAGCGGATCTCATCCGGAGGAGTCGTGCAAGCCGGAGCGAATCCAGGAGGCGGCACCTACTCCGTCCAGAGCGATATCTGGTCGCTAGGCCTGAC
This sequence comes from Eremomyces bilateralis CBS 781.70, assembly GCF_010015585.1. Lineage (NCBI taxonomy): Eukaryota > Fungi > Ascomycota > Dothideomycetes > Eremomycetales > Eremomycetaceae > Eremomyces > Eremomyces bilateralis. The sequence continues at coordinate 678,021 of NW_022985078.1, forward strand.
CATTATCGAATGTGCCATGGGCTGTTACCCTTATCCCCCGGACACTTACAACAACATATTCAGCCAGCTAAGCGTGCGTGTTTCCCCCTTGCGACGACCGTGTGAGGAATAAATGGAGCTAATATAGATGCAGGCAATTGTCGACGGCGACCCTCCGGACCTCCCTGAAGAAGGATTTTCCGATGCCGCTCGCCATTTCGTACGCAGTTGTCTCAACAAAGTCCCGATGCTTCGCCCAAGCTACGCAGCGCTACTCCAGCACCCCTGGCTCAAAATCCTCTCGCAACCCGAAGTCATTCCGGAGGAAGAGGAAGAGGAGACGTCGAAACTCGCTGCAGAGCCCGATTCGGACCAGGGCCCCGATACCGACGAGGATGAGTTGAGGCTTGTCTCGACACCGTTGCAAGGGGACGTCCATGACCAAGAGGTCGCGGACTGGGTAGTTCAGGCTCTCGAGAAGCGGAAAGACGGGCTGCTCGGAAAGCAGTCGAAGCCGGCTTTGCATGCAGTCGCCCTGGATGCCGTGGAGAGTGCGCATGGAGGAACCCCGCTGGGTGGGCTCTTCAATGTCGACGATTCCTCCGATCGTGCATAGCGTGACCAAAATATTTTTCTAGCGACGCCGCATGGATGTGGTTCGCGAAGCGAGCATCGCAGGCTTGAAGATTGATATACAGATGATATGGGGGTTCCTTTACAAGTTCGGACGTGTGCATATGCGTGGTTTCAGTTGGGATCGAACGACACTAGAAACGAAGCGTTTTTCCATGAAGGTACGATATAGAAAGCCCTTGAAGCCGGAAACAGCGCGCAATGGGTTCTCTTGTTACTTATTGTATGAAATAGCGCCAATAAGCACCCTGGATCAGCCAGTGGGATGTGGAAAAACTTGGTAAATTTGATAAATTTGACCATCCAAATGGTACTAGGGACGATGAAGCGCAGTGATTAGGTATCCAATTATCCTTTCTCTGCTCCCCATTTTAGAATCTGGATGATGCCAATAAGTGCCTAAGGTACAGTCTCAAGTAATTCGAAAATCAAAGGCAGAGTCGTGAAGAAATGAAGCCGAACGATTCGAATTATATTTTGCACATGCTGTATTCCCTGTGCACGTAAATGGAAATACTGGTGATACCCTGCAGCTACCCAGTATTAGATTGACTTCTCACTTGCCCGTCTCTATTACGTTAACTTGTCATCTCTATTACGGTGCTGAATCTGATTATCTGCTGTACCTACCTCCCCCATACCAAACTCCTACTCTTCAGATCAGCAACCCCGAGTTAGCAATCCCAAGTTAGCAATCTCAAATTCATATTCTCTCTCAATGCCGGCTTGCGGCGCGAAACCTCATCCACCCGTTCTACCACTACCATATCTCACATTGACATTCAAGAGACCATGCCACCAAAGAAAAGGCAACGCGTGAGCGCGGCAACGTCGCCATTCCCGATCTCAGACGTTCCATTGGCACCGCCATCTAAGAAAGACCCTAGTCAGCTCAGTGATGAAGCTGCAAAACATGATGTCTTGGATGATCTTTGGACTGACGATCAAGAGAGCTCCCTGTTCAAGAGCATGATCAAATGGAAGCCTACCGGTATGGTACTTTGATCCTAACCGTCATTCGCTCTCGTCACTAATTCTATCGCAGGCGTTCATAAACATTTTCGGATGCTCGCGATTTCGAATCAACTTCGGAGTCAGGGTTTCGCCAACACCCACATCAACCACACCCGAATTCCAGGCATTTGGGCCAAACTGAACACATTATACGAGCTCGATTCTCTCGACGAGCGAGAAAACAACGAAGTTCTCCGTGATTACCCTGACCCTTCTGAGTTCGATGATCTCGAAAGCGACGAAGAACTCGTGGAATTCGCTCTTCCGAGTGACGAGTTTGGTGACATGATATGGTCTCGTCGCTTTCCATCCGAATCCAAGACCCGATCTTCCAGTCCTTTCGAGATCCCTGGTCTTGAACACGTTCGACCGACTGCAGATTTCACCGTCACAAGAGGTACAGATGCTGCGGATGAAGATGAATCGGAGACTCCGCGTCCAGGCTCCAGCCGGGCCCGCACGGTGAAAAGTGGTAAGGGACGGGGCTCGTTAGCCAAACCCTCCGCATCTCGACAGACTAAAGGCGGCTCTACTGTGGACTCGTCGGTGGGAGATGCTAGCGAGGATGAAGCGGATGAAGACGACGAGGATGATGCCAGCGAAGATGAGACTTCTGGAAAAGGAGTTACGAAAACCAACCCAACCAAAAGAAAGAGTGTCAGAAGGGGCGCGAGGAGGCGATAGTCCTGGATCGCAAAGGCACGAATACACTTGGTTCCTAGGATTTCTTCCGTGGTCGAATACCTTCACGGCAATATTTACAACAGCAGCGATCCGCCTACCATACCATTTCCTACTCGACACAACCCATTCCCGCTCCCAATGAAATCTTTCCACAACGTTCCGAAAACCGCTTCTCCTTTCTAGTTCCCGCGGCCCCCAAACCCTCCAAACAGGCCAGCCAACCCTCCTAGAAGACCGAATCCACCGCCCGAACGGCTGGTACACCCAGTTTCGGTGCAAGTCGCCGCAGCATTTACCGTCTTTTCATTGGCGGGGTCGATGCCAACTGTGAGCCACGAAAAGATGCCGTCGTCGACCCCATCGCCAACGAAGATATACTCCGCCACGGGATCATGTTCGTTACCGGCTCCTTGGGCCAGGATGAAGTCATTTTCGTTGGTGGTAATCCGAGCGGTATTCTGGGAGTATGGCGCGACCTTCTCAACCTGGGTGATTAGATCCTGGTCAAAATACAGCTGTCCGACGTGAGCAACGGTTCCACCGCTTAGAGTATTGTTGGGGTTGACTTTCGCGTCCACGTGAGACATGACTGTTCAAGCTCAGTTAGCGGACCAGGTTTTTGGGGGATCGCAATCTCCGTACTATGAATATGAATTGCACGACCCGTATAATGCCCTGGAAAGATGCTTTCAAAGGATACGACGCCGTCCTTGTCGGAAACCTGGATACCCCGCAGTGCTTTCTTTTGCAAAAGCGTGGTGTCGGCCGCATCGCCGTTGCCCATTCCTCCCGCCGTGACTCCGCCATACACACCCTTGCCGCAGTCAGTACTCTCTGCCCTGAAATTGGATGGGGATTTGAACTTACGGTTGCATTGCAGTGCCAGATCTCCAAGGCAATGTTGGGGAGAGGCTCACAGGTGTTGATATCGATCAGTTGAATGTGGAGCGCAAGGGGTACACCAGGCTCTTCCTCCGTCACATCAGACCGGACAAGCTCTCCCGAAACATCTATCCGGGTTCACGTCAGCTGCATGATCGATTAGTGCCGCATGCCACTCACAGTACGGGCCCTCCGTGGTCTCCGGGGCAAGCACGGTCTCATTGACCCCCGCAAAGATAACATCTGGGGTGGATTCGGCAGTGATGGCGGATCCAGTATAATGGTGGTTCGTGGCCAAAACTTTTTTAAGATCTCGAGCCTGGAGGAACGGCGCTAAACTTTATCAGTGGACCGCAGCGACCATGTATACCGGTCCTCTCCATACCGTGTGCTTGAAGACCGCGTTTCGCTCGAATATCCTTGATCATCGCATTTCTCCTCTCCGCCAATTTGGCAGCAACTCCTCTCTCCGCCAGTTTCGTTTGACAGGCGTTAGGGGCTCGAGGACCCAGCTTTTGAAGGAATGCGGCACGCTCCACCAGCTCCTGGTCTGCATCTCCTCCCGGATGCGCATACGAGACTTGGAACATCAATGCCGCAGCCGCAGCAGCTACGATGGACTGGAGATTCACCATTCTGCGGACTTTGATGGGATGATCGTGAGAATGTGGCCCGGTGCAGAAGACGCACTGAGGGCATCCATTGCGGCCACTTATAACCTGCCCATCATATCCGAGGGGAGGCTGCTGGTGGCAGTCAACGTCGATCAGCAATATTGCTCTTCGGCCCCACATTGGGTTGCTTATATCTGGGTCACTGTGATAGGTTGGATCCCTTATACCCGACGTGGTAATAGGAGTGAAACCTAAATTTAATTGCGGGGATTGGCGAACTTGCTTGTCCATATTGCTTGAATCGCGTGATAGAGCTCTCTCAGCGAACTCGTGGTGCAGGTAGATGAAACATTTGCACTAATGCGCAACGCAACCCATGCTTCTATCATCTAATCCCATCCTCATTTTACCAAGTCCACTCCGGGCTAGAATTGGTATTCCATAATTATGTCAAAAGCCATTCCCCTCTTTGAATTGCGCGCTCCCCTGACCTTGTTCCCGAGTGATCTTCCATGCATACTTACTTTACTGTACAAAGTATGTACCTGATGTACGTTATTCATTAGTAGGTTCAAGGATTCGTAATTTCTTCTTTCCCTAATTGTCGAGCGAGTCATCAAATGGCAGATGTCGTATTTGTTCGTTAGGTAGCAGATATGGGAAGTGAAGGGAGAATAAAGGGAAATACTGGCCGCTGTCCTGATATTCTGGCATGGCAGAGGGTTCAAAATCTGCTTCGCACTTGCGTTATCTTGGTCACGATTGGCTATTAAGCACAATACATACGTCCCTAAACGAGGGTTCGAGTTTCGACTCAACTGGGTTTATTGATGATTTCCTTGATACTGCTCGGCGGTCTATCCATTGGTGTGGTCTTGTTTCAACCCATTTGCTAGACCGCGCTAGTACAATCTAAGTAGTGTGAGAATAAACAGCAATCTTGGGATACTACCTAGCTGGTCTGTAGTCGCAGGTAGGGGAGGGATTTCAGAGCTTAGGGCAATACAGGACATTCAAATATCCAATGTACTGCTACCTACACTGTGTGCCACAAAGGACTAGCAAGGTTCCGAAAGAACGCGTTTCATTAACAGAGAATATCACTTCGAGAAGGAATTATCCCGCGGCTCCGTTGCTCAGTTACCGCAGTTCCTGTCCTACATCCGAGTTCAAGTTCCTCCGTGGTCACTGATTGAACGTCGCCACCCAACGGCTAGAACCGTTGTCTGTCTGAGCGAGAGGTAGGGGATGTGATTGGTCTGTGATGTAATTCACCAAAGCTATATCGAGGAATCCAACAAGGGCTGGGGATTCGAACCATGATAGGTCTTCGATTTTCCCCAAAGAAAGTCACGGGTATGACATGGCGCGGCCTCGGCTCAAGAGCCTAGAATCAATCGATAAGCGGCAAAGTATCTGACAGGCTAGAAGCAGTTCCTTTCTCAACTCGCTGAATGTCTTCCATAAGAACGAGCTACAACTTGCCAGAAGGTTACCTTCTTCTTGCGCCTTTGAAGAGTACGCTCCCAATCACACCCGCTGCAACAGCTATGCCTCCAACAATTGCGACACCCATCATACCTTCCTTGGCAACACGGTCGTCAATCAACGTCTTGAGGCCACCGGCTTGCATATTCTCTCCCTCGAATTCCAACAACAGGTCATTATATCTGCGCGCCTCCGAATAGTTCCCCAATTTGAAGTTCCCAAGAGCCAGGTAGTAGAGGCATTCTCGTCGTCGTTCAGGAGAAGTACGAAAGATTTCGGAGAGCATCCGGACTCCTTCTTGCTGCTCGGATCGGCTCGACGATTTGATCAGTCCCTAGGTGTCATATTCAGCAACGGTAGGAAACTTCGGAGGGGGGATGGAGTGACGACCCACCCAAGCATAATTGAATTTTGTCTGGATGCCGACATATTCCCCTTCCTTTTCGTACTGGGCACGGAGAACTTGAAGCTCGTCAGGCTTCAACGGGCTATGGTCTTGTTGGTATGATTCATGATAGATGGGGATATATGAAGTACCTCTCAACTTCGGCGGCATCTGTGGAAGATCAAGTCAGTGCTTGTGCAAGAGAGACTCGGAAATAAGAGCACTTGCATGGCAATGAGCTGCTCATGGTTGCAGGGAACTCGCGGTCAGGAATAGAGGTAACTTTAGTACAAGTGTCGCAAGCGTCGCCTAGTTTGGATCGGACCGACAATAGGAACGGAGTTGAGGAGTAAAGATTGCTGTAGCACGTATGAGGATTGCCTCTATTTCTGTTGTATATGATGATACATCCAAGTCACGATTCACACGGAGTATGGAATATGGAGTCCAGGAATAGCACGGCTTCAGTTGGTTGATGACTTGATGTGACCTCATGTGGCTGAAGCACGTGAAATTGTGGCGAGTGATCGGATATTGGATATCACGTGTAGCATCTGACTACATCACGTGGCGAGCCGCCTCTCTCCAGTGACGTACAAATTACAATTGCCTAAAATCCGGTTGCCGGGGGAAAGGCATCACGTGCATGAGGTGTCAACTGTAAACACTCTATCTGTAAATACTCCATGACGCTCATCCTCAGGACGCGTCCATTCAAAGGAAAGCAATCCGTAACAACTTCTACATTATTGAACTACAAATTCTTGAACTACAATCTTGAGTCCCCTCCTTGACAAGGCCACCACTGCTTCATAATGCTGCTTGACGAAGAGCCTGCAACAGTGCGTATCAATGCCATAGCGGATTCCTTTAGCTAACATCATCCAGCTCATCCAAGGATGCATTCAAAATTTCAACATTGCGCCGGACAGGTCAAGCCTCACTCGAATCTCGACGTCACTTTCAGCACTATCAGCAACCCGACAAGTTCGCCTGCAGTCATTACAGTCGGATCTTTCGCATCTTTCTCGACACCTTTCAAAGCTGAGCAGCCAACATCAACTGACGGTCTCCTCACACAACCCGAGTGAATATTCTGCCGAGATTTTGCGGCTTGATGCCGAAAAGTTTCGCGTCGCAAAGCAAGCCAACGACCTAGAAATTGAAAGCGAACGATTGGAACTAGAACTCGAGAACCTGAAAAGCCAATTGAACGACCTCGATGCGCAAGGGATCGAAGGCGGGGCGGAGGCGATGAGACCAAGAGACGAGACAGAGGATGAAACGGTGTAAGTGTGATTCCAGTCCTCTTTTTCATGCACTGTAGTCAGTAATTAAACCATATCTACAGGCTCAAACTCAAAGTGTACCGTTCTCTTGGGATCGATGCCGAACCTGACACAGCGACCGGTCAATACAACAAAGCAGTGATCAGGAACACGGCGAAAGGTGATGTTCATGTTGTGAACATCGACACCAAGTTCTCAAGATACTTCTATGCGAACTACTTTTGGCAAACATTATGAGGCGTAGATCCAATTTAGGTCTTGACATGATTGAAGCTGGCCAGTTTCGATACGAACGGCGTCTTGAAACCTAGGCCTTTTCCGGATCAGCATTATTGTCTACGCATGTTAGGGAGGGTCGCTGAATGGATGGGGGGGAGAATCGTACGCATGCGCCATCCCCATGGCATCCCCTTACCTGAGGAAGATTGCAACCAAACTGAAGATGCTCGGTTGATGTAGCTTCTCGGGGATTGGGACGAAGAATTAAAATTCGGAAGAGGTATGTCATTTTCCCTTACGATATTGAAAAGATCATAAGCTGATAGAGCAACAGTACCTTTGTCTCGCCAAGGTGATCCTAACCACCAAGTACAGCGACCTGACGTTCACGGATATGGATCACCCCGAATTGAATTATAGAATATCCTGTCCAGGAAACGTCATTGTCGCAGAATGGGACCTGGAGGTGCAGTTTCTGGCAATATGTCAGATGTGGTCAATCGTATAGATTTTCATCGGAGCGGACAATGCGGTCGTTCAAATTGCAACCAAATTTGAATTGGGCTAGTCGCCCTAGCAGGATACAGCGGATGGAAACAGCATCCTGATCTCGACAAAACATAGGGCATTGAAAAGTCTCCATAAGTCCTGATGATCGATATGTGGCAGTTCCCGGCTTCCCACGAAGTATGGCTGTTGATATATCCAGGCACATTTGGCATGCGAAAGAAGTCTCCGAAGGTTTTGCACGCACCATCGGCTCAGCATGCCCGTTTCAGTCAAACATGCCTTGTGTCTAGTTCGTAGCAATGATAAAGGAGTCGGCCAACGCACGGCAACATTCTAAACTCCGAAAATCTGATGATGTGCTCGTGCAGGTATCCTTCTGTAATTCGAGCACTGTTGCTGCTTCTTGCCTATGGAGACTGCGGAATTTCCCCACCAAACCTAGCCTACGAGCATGGGGGCAGCACGGTACCAACCGTTTCGCGGGCGCCGTTCCGACAGCATGAATTGATCGGCGAATGGGGGCATCCCATGAATTATTCAGTCAACAAAGATCTGGTGGACTTATGCTGGGACCTTGATGAAAGGCCGGCCAAGTAGGGTCTGTGATTGTCTATACCTACCCCACTACCTTACCCAAAGTCCCACAGGACGGTTAGATGAAGCGGCGATATACCGCCTTACCACGGCATCCGATGCCTCTATCACCCTGGCTCCTGCCTCCCAGAGTCCTAGTAGCTTTTGAGGGGTTGCCTTGCAGACTGCAGTGCAGCCGTGAACCCTTGGGGCGGGACAAGCAAAGGAACGGTTCGCTCGGTTGTGTTTGACGGAAGTCACCGAAAGCGCCTCTCCCGAGTGTCTTAGTCTCAGCTATGCCCAAAGGGGAGATGGATCGGAGAATTCTTCGGTGACTTTGACATCCTGTGTCGGTAAATATCATAAATGAAGCTGAATGGGTTGCAGTCATGGATAAGTAAAGCTTGGCTGGCATGATTGGATGACGCAAAGTGGTCCTGGACAGGGAGAAAGCAGTGATGATGGTTTCAAAATGTCTCCTCCGTACCTCGGGTAAGGTAAGGTACAGGAACGATTTAATAATATCAATCATTATTCCGTACATATTCGTTCCAAGCGGGCTTGGGAAGGATGAAATCCTAGTCGCCACCGAACTTCTCCAGCCAAGGTACCATAGTTTCAGCTGATTATAAACAGTATGAGGCACGAAGTGTCAGCGAATTCCATCTGTTCCTTCAAAGGATCCTCCCAGGAACATGGGCAAGAACTCGTCGTGGACTGATCTTTTCCAGACCAGGAACCAAAAACACCTCTATCTCGGATCTCTGGTTCGTGAGTCGAGGCTTGCCAGGGGGATGCGACAGCTGTCAAGGTCAATAGGCGCCGATTTGTCTCCGATACCAGCATCCAATTTCGAAGTTGTTATTGACTTTCGAGCAACATTGATGGCGTCCGGTGCATACACTGTCCGTTATGTATTGTAGAAGATGGCCTCTGCCTCAAATAATTGGATACATTCAATGGTGTGCTCCGTGGGAATTTGTAGACAATAAGTAAACATATATTCCGTAGAGAATATCACTTTCATGGTTATCGTCATATATTCTAGCTGAATCCACAAGTCTGGATCGGTGCCGTATTCCCATTGCCATACCGGTTTCACATACTGACAACATGGCAGCGCATATTTCATCAATTGCTAATAGGAAATCGCATGTGGCAGAGCACATGGGACTACAGTATGGTATGACAGCAGAAAAGCACAACTGTTGCGGACAGATCTAAAGTCTCCATGCCCTAACCGTACTGACGTTGTATGACCACGCCGTTTCAGCAACAATTTCCTACTTTCTGGATCGTGGAGAATGAAAGGTGTAGGATTTGGATGTAGCTGGGTCCAATATCAAGAAACATTTCGTCTGAGCTGCTTAATGGCTCAAATCCTTAGTGCTCAGCCCTCTTGAACCGAGTCTTGGGTATTAGCGGCAGAATTCCTTACAGCGTTTCGTATTCTATCGCCCGACTGGACGCCATCATGTGCTGCGTGCAGAAGTGCAGGAGACTCATTTCCAAATGTGGCAACGGATCTTGACTTTTCGGAGACTTTTAACCGTTTTATATACGCAACCTATCCACCACATACCACCTCCAATGCGTTTGCAAGTGTGTTGTCAGCGAAAAATGGAAAATATAGCCTCTAGATCTCAGATCAGAAGAACGGCCTGCGAAGAATGCCGTATGTGCCCACGAAGACTAGATCTCGAGACCGTGCTAACAAACAAAGGATCTCAAAAGCTCAAGTGCGGTGGAGAACATCCATTGTGCTCAAGATGCGCACGCAGAGGGCTTGAATGCATATACATGAAGAGAAGGCAAATGGGACGACCGAAGAAATTCAAGGATGCCGCCAACGCGCCCGTATGGGAAGATAACGCTCGATCCGCCACCCCAACAATGAGCATCGGCTCCCTGTTGAACTCTTCGGAAGTCTCGGACGGATCTGGCGAAGAATCCCACAATGGATTTCATCCATCTCTGGCAAATTCACCGGAATTTGATGATGAGCTAGGCACTGGTCGCACTGGACTTACGGCACGCCGGCCAGCCGAGACCCTAAGAAGCAGCCAGCTTGATTCGTCCGCGTATGTGTATATATGCAATGCTATGAGAAAGACAATGTGCTAATGAACCCAGTGTTCAAGGGGATCCGATATCCCGACGAGACTCGGGAGCTGCAACGATATCTGCGCGCGGAGGGACTGCTCAAGCCTGCGCTTGCATATCGAGGCTCTCCCTCGCCCTTGAAAATCTACGGTGCAGGGAAAGCACCGATTTTCATTCCAGTTTGTGCGTATTACGTCGGTGTATGGCGATAGCCAGGGAGGTCCTTGTCTGCCAGATGTGCCCCGTCCATTATGACTCGGCGATGCAAAACGCCCAGGTGCTAGCGACATTGATGATGTCCATCGCCGAGCAGTTCCGACGTATCGTCTGGCAAATTGAAGGCGAAGAAAAGAGGGCCAGCGCCGCCAGAGAGCGCAAGACGGTACAACTTTCATCGTGCGACATGACTCCCGAAAGTATTGACGATAGCGATTGGGAGGATTGCGTTTCTTTCCAAGTGGAGCCTGGGGAGTGGAAATGTCTGTTGAAGAAGGCGGTCCGCGCGGAAATCTTCGGTCTTAAAGATGGATCACACCCTTGCTATGCGTTGCTGCTGGAGGGCTTCGAGACCCGTCTGCGAGGATGGCATCATGCTCACCCAAGCTCCGACTGGCCTACCATTTCACACCGACAAGCGATCGAGAATGGCGAACCCTCTTGTTTGAAGCTTTTGGAAAGCTCAAGAAGGGTTATCGAGCCTTTACAATTCGATTGTATTGATCTGCCGTTGAGAATTATAGCTCAGCCATAATCACAAGCCAGCGGAATGCATGTGGTCACACCTCAAAAGTCCGAGACCTATGGTTTCACGTTAGAGAATGTACAGCCATTTGCTAGATCACGCATAGTGAGCAAGTTAGGCGTCTTGAAGAATTGGATTTCTTACGGTAGTCCGAAATTATCTGGGCTCTCGATCCGATCCTCATATTTTATAAGTTTATAGTGTCGAGCATGGACACTGCAAGTTTCATTTCAGCTCTCCTGTTAAGGGTCAAGTGAATCGGTGTTGATCGTGCGAGCACCCGAGGCTGGCGGTGCATATATCGCTTCGATGGCCGTGCCTTCGTCGTACGTCACGTACGTGCTTAACAATGACCGAGCAGACTCGATGACATCCGGATCGATACCTTCATCAAGTACGAGTCGCTCAGAGAACGTAAGACGTGTTAAAGCGACGAGGTGGACATGTGTGCCACCGTTAACCACACTCAGCTTCTGTCTCATGTCGATAGTATCACGGTATTTGTCGATGACAACAAATAGTATCCGCACTGTCAAATTAATCGCATTAGCCGTTGCCGATTGCGTTCGAGGCCGAGACCTGTGTAGCTCGTTCATAGAGTCAAACAGGAAAATGAAAAGTCTCCCAATTGCGGTGCGATGGTTAGCCAGCCGCTGTGCTCCGTGATCGGTACTGGCAATGGCCATCAGCACACCCAACGTCTCCACGCGCAAGTTGACAACGTCGAGCCGACTGCACTGAGGGACCCGTTGCTTATCAGCATGAGGGGTCTGCAGCAAAAGGTTGATAAGTCGGTCGATCGTACTGTTCTCACTGCGAGTTTGCCGTTCTCCAGATTTTGCATCTCCTAATGAAACCGCCCCAAAACTGGACGGCAACACGGACGCTTGTAGCAGTCGAAGCATCAACAGGATTTGAGGCATTGGCTGAGCTGTCATAAGCATTAGTAGAATGAAATCATAAGTCATTCCGGACCAAAATTTCTGCGCCATGATTGCATCGCCCGCGTAGAGGGATGCGATGCTGAGAAGAAGAGAAAGGCAAGATTCGACATTGATGAATTCCTCAAGGTGTCTCTCGTCTGCAGTTCTCGGAAAGGCCTCATTGGTAGCTGCTCGGCCGATCGGAATAGCAACTAGATCGATAGACGTCATTACAACCTCAAGGATATCGAGCGAAACATTGATGGGAACTGTCATGAGGCTAAGGCGGAAGGAAAAATGGACGAGGTCCATGAGAAGATGTACGGGTCCGAAGCATTTCGCTTTTAGCACCGTCGACCATATCACGGCCAGTGAGCGGCAGAGTGACGACGGTAATTCCGCAACATCACTCTTGGCTGCTGCCGAAAGCAAACTGTCAAGAACGAGGGATGAAATCCGTTTCGAGTCTTCAGGAAGATGATGGTCCGCTAATTTCTCGATGACCCGGTCTGGTGAATTTGACTGGCGATGGTTCAAGATCTGTTGGACAATGTCATGCTTCTCATCGTCTATTCCTAATGGATAGGGAGGTTCCGGTTCTCCGACTGCTGGGGCAGCCACGGTTGCAGGGTGTTCTTGGACATCACTGAGCGCGAGGGGTTGCGATGGGCTATCATCGATCACCATCCGCTTCCTTTTATTGCCAGCTTTGGGTGTTGATGGTTTTGCTCGATCTTTGAACTTCGACGGGGAGACCATGGACAGCTCATCATCATCAAAACCATCTCGGAACGGAAGAGCCGTACGTCCCTTCCTTGGGGTGGTAAATGGACTTTTTTCTCCTGTGGCATACTTTTTGGTCTTGGATTGCTTTGCCCTGTGTGCTGCCTCCAAGACTTCGTTCTCGAGGAATAGGTTGTTGGTGCTTATCTTATCCTGCTGCTTTCGTAGGGACTCGATTTCAAGCTTGAGGTTGGCTAAGGTGTCGGCATGTTGCTGCTCCATGTGGAAAATCTGTTCCTGGTGCTTGCGCGAAGCGGCCTCATCTTTCTGTCTCAAAATCGATGCCTCCCCTGCCTTGGTTTGGGCCAATCTGGAAGCTTGCTGTGCTGCGGTCTTTTCCTCATTCAACTGGCGTTCAAGCTATGAAGAATGAGCAGATATTCAAATCACGGACGATAGGACGCTCACATCTTCGACCTGGGCTCGAAGTCTAGCAGCCATGGTCCCCATCTCTGACTCTTCTTTGCTTGCAGCCTCAACTTCCATGGCATCATATTGCCGGTTCCCTTGCCCGTTCATGCGAATGGGCGCCTTCGGATGCGGATACGATCCATTGAGCCTGGAAGGGTCCCTGTTGAGCATGGCATTGTGTTCGACGACGTCTAGATCTACCACATCTTCTTCGTCCAGTTCCAATTCTCCATATTCGTCGTCACCGTCAAGGACACCGCCGTCATGTTCGAGGGGTTGGACACCCGATGGGTTGGCGTACTGTGCCGGTAAAGGCTGGTCGCTACGATGGGTAGTCGTTTCGGTTCGCGCTGGGTACGACTGGGCAGCTGGCTGGAAGGGTCTGTAGCTATCGAGAGGAATGAGGTCGTCGTCGTCGTCAATGTCAAAGTCGCCGAACTCATCGGCCGGGGCGGCCATGGTTTCTCAAATCCAGATGCGAGGCCCTTTGGTGCAGGGAATAACACCTGGAGTAGTCCTTGATTCTACAAACAGGAGCCATTGAATTGGAGTAGTCCAAAGAGCCGTGGCCGGCACCGGGATTGTTGACTCTTGCAGTCAGTCGTGGACTGGTCGTGGTGGACTTTTCGATGTTTGTTGGTATCAAATTGAAAATCCAGGCACCAATTCAATATCACGCCTGGCATGCCTGAATGCCTCACTCATGAGTTCAGATGGAAGTAGATCACGTGCATCCACCCGATCACATGCAATGAGTGAGGCAGTGAGGCCTGACGATGTGTTGCCTCAGGCTGTAAGGCCAACATGATTGACGTAGGATTCCTGCTGATTTCCACTTCAACCGACTTTGCGACATCTCACGGTTGCTGAATTCTTGATTGTACAGCACATTTGCCTGTGCCTGCATCCTCATACTTTGCCCTCTCCTGATCGCCTAATTTTCCTTTTCTCCCTTTCCCCTCTACCTTGCTGCAGCTTCATCTTCCGCCTACAAATCACTTGGATGCCATCATCGTCCGCGCAGCAATTTACGAGCAGGAGTCCAACATAGCTCCCCCTCGCCCAACACCACCTGATTGAATCCCCCTACCTCCCCTACGCTCGACATTCGAATCAATCTGGTTTCTTTACTTTGATACTGAATTTGGAGGCTCGGAAGTGGCCACAATGGCCAAAGCACAGAAGGATGTGCGGTTCTCACACCGTGGCTCCGGAAGTCGACCGCGTCGTCCCAGCCAAAGCGTGTCGGAAATCAGCGAAGCATCAGAACATGGAAGTCCAGTGCGAAATGGCGCGCCATCCACAACTAAGGCACGATATCTTGCGCGAACACTGTACCAGAGCCCTCCACTAACGACGCCCCCCCGTAGTCCCCTCCGGTTCCCGAACAGTCCGAGTCGCAGAAGAAGCTACAGAGCTTTAAGACCCGGACGATATGGACGTTTGTCATGATAGCCATCTTCTTCGGTTCCATGTTCGCTGGACACATCTATGTCATCATCATCGTCACCGCCATCCAGATCATCTGTTTCCGCGAGGTCATCGCCATCGCCGATGTTCCGAGCAAGGCTATGAGCGTTCGCTTCACCAAGAACCTGCAGTGGTATTTCTTGGGCATTTCAATGTACTATCTATACGGGGAGAGTGTCATCTACTACTTCAAGCACATAATCCTCGTGGACAGGATACTGTTGCCGTTTGCGACACACCATCGCTTTATCAGCTTCATCCTCTATGTCATTGGTACGTACGGTCCATGATGTATCTATCCTTCTAACCATTGGTAGGCTTCGTATTCTTCGTCGGTTCCCTTCAAAGAAGGCATTATCGCCTGCAGTTCAAGCAGTTCGCGTGGACTCACATGGCACTGTACTTTCTTGTGCTGCAGGCCCATTTCATCATCAACAACATCTTCGAGGGCATGATTTGGTTTTTCCTCCCTGTGAGCCTGGTCATTACGAACGACATATTTGCGTACATCGTCGGTATTACCATCGGGCGCACCCAACTAATCAAACTCTCCCCCAAGAAGACCGTCGAAGGTTTTGTGGGGGCGTGGATCTTCACCATCATTTTCGGCTTCTTACTAACAAACATCCTCATGCGCTACAGCTACTTCACCTGCCCAGTCACGGTGAGTCCATACCATTGAGCGTTTTTGAAGTTGAGACTAACATCAATCAGGATCTTGGAGCCAACATTTTCACCGGCCTTCAGTGCGAACCCAATCCCGTGTTTGTTAAGAGAACATATGGCCTACCGATCGACCCCCCTGCGTGGACCAAGCTTCCACATGCCATCACGGTCGAGCCGATTCAATTCCACATCCTGAACTTTGCGACGTTCGCTTCTTTGATCGCTCCGTTTGGCGGGTTTTTCGCTTCAGGGCTAAAGCGGACGTTCAAAATCAAAGATTTCGGCGACAGCATCCCTGGGCACGGCGGAATGACCGATCGGATGGACTGCCAATTCATCATGGGGTTGTTCGCATACATGTACTACCAGAGCTTTATCGCCATATACAAGGCTAGCGTGGGAAGCGTAATCGAGACGGCAATCACTGGACTGAGCTTGGCTGAGCAGATGGATGTTGTGAAAGGGCTTACCAAACACCTGGTGAATCAAGGGGTCGTTGGACAATCGGTAAACCTGCCTATCTTTCCACTCCTGCCAGCTGCTAACCAGGAAGCAGATCCTGGATTACATGACCGAACAGCTCAAAAGGCGATGAGATCCCTAGTTTCCATATGCATATAATCGCGGTCCTCGGGAACCAATCTTCGTTTCTCATGGTTGTCGGTCGGGAGTGATGGAAATCTTCAAAGCGCATGGATTTCCTGAATTTCAGTGTAGAACATTCTGGGTTCTTCGTGCATGGCCGGCGTCGACATCGATATCCAGTGATCCTGGTCTTCGACATGGTATCATGCCGTGGAGGATTCGGAGCGGCGTATCTTCGGTACCACACTTTGGAGATTTT
Source organism: Eremomyces bilateralis CBS 781.70 (assembly GCF_010015585.1). Classification (NCBI taxonomy): domain Eukaryota; kingdom Fungi; phylum Ascomycota; class Dothideomycetes; order Eremomycetales; family Eremomycetaceae; genus Eremomyces; species Eremomyces bilateralis. The sequence continues at coordinate 694,233 of NW_022985078.1, forward strand.
GATTAAACTTGCGGTGCTTCGTCACGCCGAAGATGGGATACTGGTAATCATGTGCAGCTTATAAATGAAGTCGATGGAGTGTCAAGATCTTTAGGGGAGGGACAGTTTCTGGCGTGAGACCGCAGAATACCGATATTATCGCAACCTAGCCTACAGCACTCGAAGCGGTATTTAGCTCCATGTACTTACGTGGTGGTAGACCAACGTGGAGATGTCAACATGTCAATTCACTGCAGTCACTATCGTAAGTTTCCGACTTGCGTCGCATACATTCTATTCGTGCTCCTGATCATACGTGCTTCCGGTATGTGCCTCCGGAATGTGCCTCCGGTATGTACGATGAGTTCAGGCGAATTCGACGGACCACTCCTCAAACGTGTCATGGACGCCAATCATTTAGCAACGAAATCCGTCACAGTTCGTTGGCAAACTGTGTCCATTCAACCTTCAACCCAGTCCTCGACTCTCGAATTTTCCACCATGCTAGTCGATTTCACGGAGTCGCCTTCCTCTCCAGCGATGTCAGCGGAGGTGCAAGTTCGTTGTCCCCAAATTGCGCGATCGGCTTCTTCAGCTGCATTGTGACCTCATTCGTCCTTCGCGGCAGGTTGGCTGGAAGCGTTCGCCTTCTCAGTCGTCTCTCCGCTAGGTTCTGAGGCTGCAGCCCCCGATCCATTCGATTCAAGAGCGGGCTTCTTCTCTTTGCGTTCCTCGTCCTCGTCTCCATCTCGTTTGCGCTTTTCACCCCGTGCACCATCTCGCATGCCATTCTTTTGGAAATCGTTGCGGCGCGACTTCCAATCCCGATCATCGCCTTTTCGGGATTGGTTTTTGCCGTGAGGACGATAGCTCGGCTTGATCTTCCCGGATTTGATGTCCGCAGCCTTCATGTCCGTGTACTCCTTCTTTCCCATGATGAGAAGATCGGTGTCATTCCACTTGGGCTTCGGATCAAGTGCAAGGAAAGCTTTCTGGGTTTCCTCATTATTGAACTCGACGAAGACGCTGCCTTTGAACTGTCTCGTGGGGTAGGTGCGGCGAAGTCGTACGCTCCTGACGGGGCCATACGGCTCAAAGAATCGTTCGATCTCGAGTTGAGTTTTTTCAGTCTCCTCCCCAAACCCTTTCGCATATACACTGCGCGGCGCCGATTTGTCGTCGAAAGTCTTGATCAAATCACGGGAGACCTCGGACGCGTTGGTGCTGAGGGGGACTTTTCGGCGGATCTCCTCGTTCTCCGTCACTTCGAGAATCTCACTATCTTTCAGGGCGGCGACAACGGCGGAGAAGGGTTGGAAGCGGCGCATGCGCTTGAACGAGTGTACCACCTTGATCGCAACGGGTTTGTTCTCACTGCCACCGACCTGGCCGAAGAGGAAGTTGTCCATGGGAAGATTCGAGTCGGAGAAGTAGAATTCGACCTGCGGAGTGTTAGCATTGCGGGAGCTCATCTATGGCCAACATATCGAACCTGCTTCCTGATCTCATCGGGATCGTCCGTCTCGGGCAAATGATCATAGCGAGCCTTCACGTTGTCCTTGAACTTCTTCGGGTTGCGATGGAAGCCTTTGCCATTGGATTGGTACGGCTTTCCAGAATTACGCTGTCCAGAGGATGTGTCGCGCGACTTTGCGTCCGCATCCTTGGGTGCATCAGAGGATTGGACTACTTTGTCTTTCACAGCATTGTCGTCGGTGGCAGTTTCGGGCTTTGACACAGCGCTGGTTGACTCGGACGGTTTCTCCGTGGCATTGGCGACTGCGGGTTTCGCAGCCGTTCCTGGCGCAACACCGGTATTTGGTGCTTGGGGTTCGACAGTAGCCGGGGCCTTGACTTCGGAATCGCTGGCCATGGTGCGAGATGGTTTCGAGGGGGCTGATAGAGGTAAGAGCGTTCCTGCGCAAAGGCAATGACTGGTCGGGGTGCGGTACGGAGGGGAGATGGTTCCTCAATGCTACGCAGAAATGTCCGGATTTGTGAAGTAGTAAAGAACGATAGCAATGTATCGTGTAGATGAGCGATCCTGAAGGTTCACACCCAAACCCAAGATCTTGGACAGGAGGATAATTATCGGGATAAGGAAGTGGTTGGACCAAGTTGGATCAAGTTGGATCAAGTTGGATCAAGTTGCTGTTCAAACTTCCACATGAATTGGTGAAGTTTCACTTTTTTCGATTTCTCAAGGACAACGGCGAAGCTGATTGGGTGGTAGGGATTGACACCTTGATCTGCACCACTTCTGCCTGAGGTGTCAACTATGTATTCAAATTGATGCTTTTGCCTGACTGCCTCAGGTATCCAATGAAATTCTTCAACACGGGCATCGATGGGGTTTGGGAGTGAATTGTGAAGGGTGAATTGAACATTTCATCGGGTTGAAAGCATCGCCGAACACTACCTGGTATTGAATGCCAATCCTCCTCTACACACCAGCAATGGCTCTCTTGTTTTAATTTTCCCATACATCCACAGCCGCATTTCGTCATGATCCCTCCCTGTGCTTATTTCCCATATCATTCACAGCCATAAGTCCACTCACCGAACATATCGCTCTCCTTCTCCATCATTTAGCAGTCCACCATGGCGAGGCAGAAGCTGTGGATCAGTCTCAGGAAGCCGGTAAGGAATCCTTCCGTCTATTGAAGCATTGCTCCTGCTAATATCCCGTGTCCAATAGAAAATCCGCCAATCCTGGAATAAATACAACCTTTACAACCTCTCACGCCTCGCGATCCCTTCTCCCCCCAGCGCGACTTACTTCCAGCAGAAATGGTCCGCGAAAGCCATCAGTCGCCCATACCATGGCGGGCAGGTCCGAGAGAAACAGTGGGCGCGAATGTTCTCCCGCCGCATGCCTTCGGTCCAGCCGATGGACTACAGATACCTGGCGGAAAGCGATGGGTCGCAAGAAAGTGCTGGGCGAGGATCGGGTGAAGAGCTGGCGCAAAAACCCCGATCTCCGCGCGAAGCGACACCCTACATGCAGATGGTGTATCACCAACTGGAGCGTCGTCTAGATACGGCGGTTTTTCGAGCCATGTTCGCTAGTAGCATCCGTCAATCCCGCCAATTCGTTGCGCGAGGTCTGGTCAAGGTCAACGGGCAGAAGATGCCGTATCCTGGGTATATGTTGAACCCCGGCGACATGTTTTCCCTCCCCCCCGACCTCGTCATGTTCGCAACGGGACAGCAGAAACCACCGACGAAATCCCTCCAGCAACGCACTCGGGCACGGGCGAAGCCAAGAATCAATGTCGATGCGGCGGATGCCGAGATGCGTGCCGTGGTTGATCAAATGGCAGCTCTTGGAAAAGACATGGACACGTTTCGATCTTCCCATCCGGACCTTCCTCCTCCGTGGAAAGCGGAATTATTCGCCCTTGGTTGCCTTGCGAGAAGGGCCACGAATAATCCCGGGGTGACCCCCCAAGTCCGTGTGGATATCCTCGGCCAGCTTAACGCCAATTTCGATTCACTCAAGGCCGTAAAAGACTTTTCGTCCGCTTCGCCTGCGCAAACCCAAGCGCCTCTGAAGAAGGGCTGGGAGCGGAGAAAGCGACTCATAGTTCGTCGCTGGATGGAGGGAACCGCCGAGCCCCAGCCTGCGTCCACCAATCCCATCACGTTCAGCAAACCATACCGGACACCATGGATGCCGAGAGATTATATGAGCGCTTTCGCCTTCATTCCCAGATATCTGGAAGTCAATCAAAACGTGTGCTCGGCAGTCTACTTGCGGGATCCCGTTGCACGACCGGGGTTGGGAGAGGTACCGACACCTTTTCCCACCAAAGTCAGCCAGTTGGCTTTTAATTGGTACTTGCGGAGGCGTTAAGATGGATTTGGACCCGTTGGAGGGATGTACGATATCGAGCCGGTGTTCGCATACATCTTGATAGACTACTCGGACTTGGGGTATTCCCGGGTCACACTGTACAAATGCACTCCGTTAACGAGCGTGGATCTCGAAGTGACCTTTTCATTTTGGCTACGCTAACTATGATACCTCTCCATCCTCTGATTCTGCATTGGCATGCGGTACTGCAGCATCGTCTAGCCGTCCGCCCGAAGAACCAGGCGCGGCTGGACTCATCCGGGCCTTGAAATCCTGCGCTTGTTAGATCATGCTTCGGAAGGCTTGTGGCACTATTAAACCCAGATCGGCTGGGTTTGGTTGCAGATTTAGGATCAATTCTCAATAACAACCTGTACAAATCTTGTATCACAGTGGGCTCAGTCTGCTTGTCCGTCGGGAGCTCAGAGGTCGTAAACTACCCCTGTGATGCGTTCAGTTATGATCGTGCAAGGTGGCTTGCCTTTTAGGTTCAACCATGCTCTCCTCTGAACCGGTCGTCCAGACTTTCCCGATTTCAACTAGTGCTCGTGGTCACTGAAGTTCCGTTCGACACCTGTCGTCGTTTCATAGCCTTGGCGTCGGCCGTCTGCAGGATGTATTAGCCATATGTTTGAAGAGCCCAAATATGAACAACAACCGACCTCTGTCTCGGCATCAGATGCGCTTCGCTTCTTATTCATCTTTCCCTTCTTGACGCGTGTCGGTCGAATTTCGCCTTCCTCGAACACGTCATCAGGAAGATCGTAGCTAAGGAACCGTCAGCAATCATCGCGTTCTCTGAAATTTGAGACATGGTTTGAAACTTCACTTTCGGGTGTGCACAATTCTCGTCTCATACAATCCTTCGTCGTACTGCGGCCATTCCATCAACACTCTCTTGAAGTCGTTGACGGGCTCGGAGATGTCAAGAGATTTGGAACCTGCAACAACCATGTCAAACATGTCTGACGGAATCGTGAACCGCGAACTTACCTGCGCCTTCACGCAACTCCAGTCCGATGTAGAAGGTCGTCGTATGCACAGTGACGGTTCCATTATCATTCACTCCGCCCGCGTTGCCGTTCGTCACGGGAAGGTCGCTGTCGCCCTGCGCCGCAACAGCTTGCTTTATGTCTTTCGAATCATCAGGTTCATCGGTCAGGACGCCGGTGACCTGATATGCGAGCTTGCCTTTGTATACTTCCTCAACTTTATCAGGCGGGCATCGATGCACTCGATCAAAACTTTTGTTGAATGGGTGGGCAATGTCAATGTCGTTGTTCAAGTTCTCTATGCCTGTCACAAGGCGACGAACCTTGGACTGAACCGTACCGGACCAGATGGATTGGGCTTCCTTCGATCGACTGGATGCGACCACGGTGAGGTAATACTTATATCCCTGAGTGAAGAACGTGTGCTTTTGGAAGAGATCCTTCCATGGCGCCTGTCGTTCCATGATCCGCTGAACGATTTTATTGGCGTGATGAAGCTCCCGGCCAATCACGCGAAGCGTTGAATGGGTCACGTTATGAGTGGCACACATAGAGGGGTATGCTGGAGTGATGATGGGCATCAGATGTCGCTTGTCGCCGCCATACTGTTGGGGATTCCAAACTTTGACCTGTAAGGGACCCGATTCGATCTCCTTTAGTAGAAGCGGTTTGGGCCATGGCCACGATCCGATGAGATGGAAGAATCGACCGACAATCGTCGAAGCCGTTGCATACGGATACAACTGACAGATTCGCGCCACCATCAATGCCCACGCAACCCCTCCTGGGAAACCTACAACCGCACTGTAACAGCCCCGGCCTGCGATCCGTTAGCTCGTCCATGTATATTGGTGTATATCATACGTTGTGCCCATAATTTCACCGCTCTCAATGCCTGTCGAAAAGTCTTGGTTTGTGGGACTAGTCCAAGTAGCTCGTCCGTTACTCGGGTTCCGTTTACGCTTCGCAATTCGGACTCATCAAGGCCTCGGAGTAGATCCGTGTCGCTCAACGTCATATCCTGAAGAATGGAGGTTCTGTGTAATCGAGCAAAGATCAGGTCAATATCGACTCCCGAATACACCATTTTGATGATGGGCACAAACGCCTCGGGAACCGGTGTGAGTTCCTCGATTGCGCCGGGTTCGGACATCTTTTCGAGGAGCGAAGGAAAGTGTTCGAAGAAATCCTCGCGGAAGACATGCTTTGGGACGACCACAAGGGTATCGATATCAGAGCCTATATTACGTCAATCTCAGCTTCACAGGATCACCCAGACCAAGAATCTTACCAGGTGAGTAGACCCCCAACCTGTAACTCCCGAAGGTGAAGATCTTTCCTCCAGCATTTTGAAGAACCGAGGGTGCCACGCCCTTCATGCGACCGATATGTTTCACGAACTCCTCGACCACTTGCTGAAGTCGAGACAATACTTTGACTCTAAGTTGAATCAGCTCGCTGCTCATTCCCTTCACTGTACGACTCTTACCTCCGCTCCGTGTCTTCAGGTTTCTCGAAGTTGTTCTGAGCCTTGAGTTCCGTCAGCAACGCTTCATTTTGCTGGAGGTCGTCCTCGGTAGGTAGTTTGGGCGATATCGGATCGGTCAAGCCCCATCGCTGGGGTGTATGACTGGCCATTGTGTAGGAAGCGGAAGGGCGATCGATGAAGCCTCTTTGGTGTAGGAGGTCGGGACGCGCTAGATTGAAGGCATGGATTCGATGGGCAAGCGGGGAGAAATGGGACGTTGATACGCGCAGAAAGGGAGTGAAGCGTGTCTAGTGAGACCAACCCATCCCAGTGCCCCGTCTGCTGAATAGGTATTGGCAGCAATTATTATCTGGATTCTAGTTTCCGTTGTTCGGGACTCGAACGCGTTGATTATGCTGGAAGCTGCTGTAGAAGTGGAAGGAAAGGTCACGTGATATTTAGGAAGTAAGATATTCGATTCGATGTTAAGGCAACGAAATTCCTAGGTACTAATAGGCGCCTCAGGCACTAATCATCTGTTCTAACAGGCCGGCACGTGATACCTCTACGCTATGCATTACTTAATCCTCCTTTTAATAAATAACAATAACTAACGTAATCCACCACCGAGCTGCGAATATCACCGAGCTGCGAACTTCAAATCTCACCAAAATCGGGATATTTCATAACCCGATATCTCAACAACAGCATCATAATAAAATCTACAAGTTGATAGATAGACTTTACTAGTCATTTTAAGCCTTTACTCAAATTTATAGAGCTCTAGCTATTGTAATGGTAGATATACCTAGATCCTAGGTGCTAAAAGGTGTGACAGTCTTTGGCTTTGCCCAGTCTGTGTGTTGTGGCCTTGCGGCCTAAGGCAGAAGAGATGGGTAGGCCGTTTGCCCACAGATGTAAATAGCAGATCGCAGTGAGAGAGATCTTCTCCTTCTCTCTTTAGCAATTCAACAGCGTTACCAACTTACCAAATCCTTCGTGGTTTGGGCCCTTGACAAAAGGTGCAAGAATCTACTATGACCTAGGTATATCTACAACTATAATAGCTAGAGCTCTGTAAATTTGAGTAAAGGCTTAAAATGACTAGTAAAGTCTATCTATCAACTTGTAGATTTTATTATGATGCTGTTGTTGAGATATCGGGTTATGAAATA